>NW_022103931.1:2186606-2187758 GCF_000313985.2 Echinops telfairi | reverse complement strand
AAAAAAAAATAAAAGTGGGCAAAGGGCTCGAACAGGCACTTCACCCCAAAAGTTAGCTGGTTGTGGCTGGGTGTCATCAAGTCCACTCCAACTCCAAGTTCTACTCAGAATGGACTGTCCTCTGGGGTTGTCTTGGCGGTCACCTTTACTGAAACAGATCAGAACTGGAATGTCTGGAATCAGCAGCCTGAGAAGCCTCCAGTGGAGTATTGGAGGAGATGCAGGTGCAGACACAGCTGGTGCTAGTGAATGTGGAGTAGATTTACTTCCTAGTGGGTCAGGGAAGTGCAAGAGTCGATTCCTTTGGGGGAAGGTGAATCAGGATGCCAGGAACTCTTGACTGAGATCCAAGGCCTCTTCAGACATTAGTGCTGCTACGCGTCCCCCTCCCCACATCTCTGCAGGACTTCGGGCTTGTTATTTATTATTTGAAATCAGAAACTCCTTTGAGTCTGAGAGAAGTGCATGGCCAAAGACCTAGGGGGAGAAGGCTCCAAGCACTCATTGAGCACTGTGAAAAATGCCAGGCTGGGAGAGGTGGTTTGGAGAGACATGATGACGCCCACCTGACAGGAGAGCCAGGCCCAAGCTGAACTCAGAGCCAGCCTGTCCAGGTAAACGCGCACCCACAGGCCTGGGGGAACTGGGAATACCAAGAAAGAGACATTCCGGAGCAATGCAGAAGAGACTGGCTTTTGGACTGAAAGAAGCCTGGGCCTGGCTAAAGTGGCCTTCTGTGTAAGAAGTTGACCCTAAGGTTAGCTCTACTCATCTTAGATACTGGCTGTTGAGCTCAGGCAAGACCCTTCCCCTTGCTGAGCCTCAGTGTCCTCATCTATAAGAATGATTTTTTGGTAGTGTGTTTGAGTGGGAAACAGTGTTAGAACTTAGATACTGAGCAGGTTTGCAGAAGACCATGGATGACAGTAGAAGTCCAAAAATTCATTTGCAGTGTCCCCATGTGGATTAAGCCTCCGGTGAATCCCCTCTGGCCATGGTAGAGGGATGTGAATAACTTTGCTATCAGACACAGTGCATTGTAAACTCCATTATGGCAGATACAATTAAGTTAAAATGTAACACCTTATTATCTGACCTCTCTTTGCTACTCATTTTAAATTTGTTTCAGTTTAAGAACACACATTCTGCTTT
>NW_022103931.1:2183860-2184848 GCF_000313985.2 Echinops telfairi | reverse complement strand
CTGTTGGGGCACCATGCCCTGTCCCCAAAGTCCACCCTCATCATTTCCTGGGGCTCTTGCTGCTCCCCTCCCCTGCTGTTCCGCTGCACTCTCCCAGTGCTTTGCCTCAGTGTGGTGGGATCAGATCAGGTGCAATTCCCACACTGTGTCTCTGGTGCTGTCCCCCGCAGGGCCATGGGTCAGTGAGGGCATCATGTCTCATAGTGGGGCTGGCCATGTGGTCCTCTCTGTGGACTGGCTGCTCTAGAGGTTTTTTCTGTTTTATTTTGTCACCGTTGTTGAGTATTTTTGTTTCTTAATTCTTTGGGTATGTCTGTATGAAATGCAGGATAAATAAATCTATAGAGACAGAAACTGAATCAATTACCTAGAGGTATAACCAGGGAGGCTGTGGGAAAAAGGGGAGCTAACAACGAGTCCAAGAAAGAAGAAAATGATCTAAAATTAATCGCACAATTCTTAATATGACTGAACTACTGAATTGTATGAGATGTGTATTATATGCCAATAAAACTAAAAACTACAAGTTAAAAAAAGATATTCTCAAAAAGTATAAAATACCAAAGCTGTATAGACTTAAAAGATAAAATGCTGCTTTTCAAATTAAAGAGGACTTCAATAAATGGACAGAATGAAATTCATGCTCATAAACTCCAGCCTTCTGGATTCCAAAACATCTCATAAATCTAAAATGATAAAGCGAAAAATATAGTGTAGTATTTGTTCAAAAATTGAAAATCCACAAATAATGAAACACTTTAAAAATTATAAACAATAATTTGAAGATAAACAAGCGGCCATCTAGCTGAGAAGCAACAAAGCCCATATGGAAGAAGCACACGAGCCTGTGTGATCACGAAGTGTTTATAGGATCAGGTGTCAGGCATCAAAGAACAAAAAAATCATATCAATGTTAATGAGGGGGAGTGTGGAGTAGAGACCCAAAGCCCATCTGTAGGCAACTGGACATCCCCTTACAGAAGGGTCA
>NW_022103931.1:2172523-2174399 GCF_000313985.2 Echinops telfairi | reverse complement strand
CCAACATTCTTCACAAACATCTTAATTTAAGTGCATGGATTATTTCCTGGTCTTCCTTTTTTAATTGTCCAGCTTTCACATGTATATCAGGCCATTTAAAAGGCAATGGCTTAGAATTTTTGCCAAGATGGAGAACCAGGCCAATAACTACATTGGCTTTCTACAACAAATGCATGAGAGATATCATGAAACCGATACAGATAATAATCTTGCAATTGAGCTGCAGAGGATGGAGAAATTGATTGAATACAGACTAGAAGAAGCTGAACAAAAGTGATGCCAAAGAGATAGAGAGCGGAAGTGTTAGCTAGTCTAACATGACTTGGCCACTTTGAAAGTTTTGCAAGCAGCATTCCATCCAGACTGGTGTGGCACTGTGATTAGCAACCAAAAAGCTAGCCAGAACCTCTTGTTTTTCACATCCATGTGGTGATCAGAAGCATAGCCAGTCCCCATATACCACACACTCGGTGGCTGGTGACAGCTCCCTCACACCACTGCACAGCGCCTGTTCTACCTTACAGAGAAGCCATACTTTTATGTGAAAAACAAAAATGTGATACAGAACTCATAGTCATGAAAGAGACCAGGCTAACTGGTCAGGTAGAGACTGGTGGGCCTGCCCAAGACTATGGCCCTTACCCTTTAGGTATTGAACTAAAGTCATCACCCTCATCACTGCTTTAGAATAATCGACCATTTAAAATAAGAAAGGCGGTATTTACACAAGGCTCAGAGGGTAAAGGAAGGAGGAAGAACGGAAATAGGCTAAGTACATGGAGGGAATTGCAACAGATGATTTTAATCAGAATGTGTATGAATTGAATGTAAAACTAGAATCTGCTCTGTAAACCTTTATCTAATTCACAATAAAAAGATTAAAGAAAGAAGTAAAATAGAAGGAACCAAGGAAATAATTAATCCAATGGGAGTAGTAGACCACAGGCACGTCAGATTCTGTAGCCCCAAGTAAAACTATGACAATTAATGAGCACAATCCTTTCCAGTCCTGCTGATGTGTTTCTTCATGCCCAGCTTCTCGTTTATTTTCTCAGCATTCAGACTGAGGAAGTGTGGTTATAGGATGCATTCCATTCCTGATTTAAAACTACTTAGTAACCCCTTGTTCTGGTTGAGCAACTGCCTGTGTACAAGTTCCACGTGAGCACAATTAAGTATTCTGAAAATCCATCCATTGCCAGGTTGTCCACAGTTTGTTGTGGTCCACAAAGCTGAATGCTTTTACATAATCATGAAAACACAAGTAAACAACTTCCTGGGATTCTTGGCCCTCAGCCAAGACCTGCAATGATATGTCTCATTCTACGTCCTCTTCTGAATACAGCTTGAATTCCTAGCAACTCCTTGTCCATGTATTGTTGCTACTATTTTTAACTTACCTCCTGCTAATGTTACATGCATGTGATATTGGTGATATTGTTAGCTAGTTTCCACATTCGATTGAGTCACCTTTCATTGGTACGGTCACAAATAAACTTAAAAAATACTTGGGCTAGACAAGTGGACACTTCTGGCACTGGGTTGGTTTGCTGAAATGTTTGAATGGGATTCTGTCAATTCCTGAAGCCTTGCTTTTTGCCAATATATTTATTCAGCCAGCTCATAATTCTTTCACACCACCGGTTCTTGATCACAGGCTTCATCCTTCAATGACTGAACATTGAGTGATGATTTTTCAGAGAGGGTATCTGTATTACTTTCATCTTTTTTATGTTTCCTGTATCATTCAATATTTTTCCCACACCAAAGCAAAAAACAAACTCACTACCACTGAGTCCATGCCAACTCATAGTAACCCTGTAAAACAGGGTAGATCTTCCCTTGTGAATTTCTTTCTGTTTTGTTTTTTTACAGA
>NW_022103931.1:2168911-2171880 GCF_000313985.2 Echinops telfairi | reverse complement strand
TCTTTATAATCGGTTCCCTCCCTACCCCACCCTCCCGGTATCTCCACTCTCACCACTGGTCCTGAAGGAATCATCCGTCCTGGATTCCCTGTGTTTCCAGTTTCTATCTGTATCAGTGTACATCCTCTGATCTACCCAGATTTGTAAGGTAGAATTGGGATCATGAGAGTGGGTGGGGAGGAAGCATTTAGGAACTACAGGATTAAGTTGTATGTTTCATGGTTGCTATGCTACACCCTGACTGGCTTGTCTTCTCCCCGCAAGCATTCGATAAGGGAATGTCCAGTTGCTTACAGATGGGCTTTGGGTCCCCACTCTGCATTCCTCCTCATTCACATTGATATGATATTTTGTCCTTCGATGCCTGATACCTCATCCCTTCGACACCTCATAATCACACAGGCTGGTGTGCTTCTTCCATGGGGGCTTTGTTGCTTCTCAGCTCGATGCCCTTTAAGACCCCAGATCCTATATCTTTTGATAGCTGGGCACCATAAGCTTTCTTCGTCACAGCGATCATATTGGTGAAGTGCGCACACAATAATATGATTTTTTGTTCTTTGATGCCTGATAACTGATCCCTTCGGCACCTCGTAATCACACAGCCTGGTGTGCTTCTTTGCTTCTCAGCTAGATGGCCGCTTGTTTACCTTCAAGTCTTTAAACCTAGATGCTATATCTTTTGATAGCCCTGCTCCATCAGCTTTCTTCACCACAAGGTCCATCTGCTACCTTAATACAAAACCTATAAATATATGCACATAAATCTATTTCCCCATCCTCACATATAAATATATTTACATATGTACATGCCTTTATTTAGAGCTCTATAAATGCCCTTTGCCTCCTAGCTCTTTCCTCTATTTCCTTTTACTTTCCTCTTGTCTCATTATCACACTCAGCCTTCATTTGGATTACAGTAATTCCTCTTGGTTACATTACCCCTGATCACGCCCTACCAGGGCTCCTTTACCCTCCTTACCACCGATTTGGGTCACATCTTGTTCCCTTGTCCCTGGGTTTGTTAACACTACTTCCTTTCCCCCAACTCTCCCTCTTCCAGGTCCCCCCGGAACTGTGGGTCCCACCGTTGTTTTCTCCTCCAGATTGTTCATCCAACCTATTTTATTTAGACAGACCTGCAGAGATAATAACATGCATAAAAACAAGACAGAACAAAACCAAGCAACAAAAGCAAACAACAATAATAACAACAAGCCAATGACAAACAAAACAAAACAACAAGAAAGAAAACTTGTAGTTAGTGCAAGGACAGTTTGTTGGCCTTTAGGAATGTTTTCCGGTTGAGTCTGATGGGGTGCCAAGCCCTGGTCCCGAAGCCTATTTTTGGTATTCCCTTGGGACTTCGTTGCTCTGTTCCCCTTGCTGTACTGTTGCACGCCATTAGTGTTTTGCCTCGGTGTTGTTGGATCAGATCCGGTGCAATTCCTATACTGTGTCTCCAGTGTTGTCCCCTGTAGGGCTATGGGTCAGTGAGGGATGTCATGTCTCATAGTGGGGCCGACCATATGGTCTTCTCTGTGGATTGGCTGCTCTGGGCAGGAATATCGTCCTCAAGGCATGGTGGGCCAGGATGTGCTCCACTCTTTCTTCCTCCCCCTTCATTTGCTCCTGTGTGCTCTGATCAGACATGTCCCTTTCCCTGAGCTGCAGCTTCAGTGCTGTCCTCTGAAGTAAATTCTTCTGGGGGGAGGGGCAGCTGTCCAAATCTGGCTTTTCAGGTTCCTCCACTGTGAGGCGTGCTTGATGGTACTGGTTGACTCCCATGGCTGAGTTAAGCTTACCTGGCCCGGCTCTACTGGCTTCCTGTCTCAAAGACCTGAATGTGAGTATGTCCTTGAGCCTTAAGCAGCTTCCCACTTCCTGTAAGGGGGGAGGGAGGCTTTGACATGTAGAGGGACAACCCCTAGTGATGCCTCTAGCTACCTAACACTTTCATGTAAGAAATACTAAAGCTGTATATTGGTTTTCTACTTCCAGGTCTTTGTACACTGCATTATAATACTTTCCTTAGTGTTTTAAAGCTACACGTTAATGGATGTTGTCATTGTTGGTCGGTGCCATGGATGCATCTCCAACCCATAGTGACCCCATACACAACAAAAGAAACACTGCATGGTCCTTGTGCCATCCTCACCATTAATCTTGTGCCTGAGCCCATTGTTGTAACCAGTGTGTCAATCCATCACATTTCTCATTGTAGATTGTTTTCTTCTTCTCATACTTAGTATGTGTCCAACCTCTGTTGTTGTTGGGTTCTGTTGAGTTGGTCCCATAGAAGTCCTATGTACAAAACACCACTGGGTCTGAACCCATCTTCACAATTGTTCTTATGTTGAGTCCATTGTTGCAGCCAATGTGTCAACCCTTCACATTAAGAGCCTTCCTCTTTTTTTTCTTTGCCCTTCTACTTCACCAAACATGACATCCTTCTCCAGGGGCCTTGTCTCTCCTGATAACATGTCCAAAGTATGTAACACACAGAGGAGAAAGAGAACCACCTGTGTCTGTTGTTTACCAGCAAACAATGATAACAATCACTTTCCTTGAAAGTCAGTGCTGTATATTTAACACATTCCACCCAGGCATTCACATTTCCACATCTTGTCTCATTCTCTAATGTGGACCTTAAGACTGTCCCTCACTCTTTTGGGGTTGTTACAAACACTCAATTTGAAGACTAGGGTCATATGATCTTGGTCACATTAACTATAAGTTTGCCTGGGGCATGGGAACATAGGACACTTTGTACCACCAACAATGATCACTTCTCTCCTGGGGAGAGTTCAATTTAAGGGGACCCTTCACTCAGGTCTTGTGAGTTGACCCTTTCCCTGAAGTCCGGACAGCCATCTCAGTGGTCAGCAGCATTTGGTGAACTCCTTCCCAGTTCCGCTGAAGTTTATCCTTTCCTTTCCAGGTCTCGATCACCCCCAAGTCTCCTGACT
>NW_022103931.1:2149566-2168424 GCF_000313985.2 Echinops telfairi | reverse complement strand
TATCTTGCCCTGTCCGATGTCTCCCTTCACCCACTTTTCGGTTGTCTGTCCCCCAGGGAGGAGGTCACATGTAGATCCTTGTAATCGGTATTTAATTTCTAAGACTAATTTAGTAATTTGCTATTTCAAAAGTCTGATTTTTTTTAACTTTTCCCAAAGGGGGTGGGGGAAGGGTGCCATTACTCCATTCAATACTCTGGAACTAAAGTGACTCATATTGTTGTACACTAAATTATTTATTTATTTACTTATTTATTTTGCAAGACTTAAATATATATTTAATTGAGGGTTCTCACCGCTCTTGTAACAATCCATACATCAATTGTATCAAGCACATTTGTACATGTTGCCATCATTATTTTCTAGACATTTACTTTCTATTGAGCCCTTGGTGTCAGCTACACCCACCTTCCTGGCCCCTTGATAAATGACAAATTATTATTATTTTCATATCTTACACTGACTGCTGTCTCCCCCCCACAGTTTCTGTTGTTCGTTCCCGGCATGGTGGTGGTGTGCGACAGGCTCCCCCTTCCTCCTCTCCTCTCACCACCTTCCCCCTGCCCTCCTGGTATCACTACTCCCATTCCTGTTCTTGGATTCCATGAGTCTTGAGTTCTTTTGTCTTATCTGCACCTGTGTACATACTCCGGTCTAGCCCACATTGAAAGGGAGTACTAGGGTCATGACATTGGGGGATGAGAAAACCTCAGGGAATCAGAGGAGTATTGTGTGTTTCATAGGTGCTCTACTGCACCCTAATTTAAAAAAAATCATTTTATTGGGGGCTCATACAACTCTTAATACAATCCAGACATGCATGCATTTTGTCAAGCACATTTGTACATTTGTTTCCATCATCATTCTCAAAACATTTTCCTTCTACTTGAGCCCTTACTGCACCCTAATTGACTCATCCCTTCCCTGTGATCCCTCTATGAGGGGATGTGATGTCCCATTATCTACAGATGGGTTTGGGGTCTCTGCTCCGACCCCCCTCATTGTCAACAAAATGGTTTGATTTTGGTCTTCTGATGCCTGTTACCTGGTCCTAGTGACATCTCATGATTGCACAGGCTAGTGTGCTTCTTCCATGTGGGCTTGTTGCTTCTCTGTTATATGGCTGCTTGTTTAATTTCAAGCCCTTAAGACCCCAGATGCCATATCTTTTGATAGCCAGGCACCATCCCCTTTGTTCACCACATTTGCTTATGCCCCCATTTTATCATCAGCCCTCATGCTGGGAGGATGAGCATCACAGAATACCAGGTTGTTAAAATAAAATATTCTTGCATTGAGGGAGGGCATGAGTAGAGGCCCAAGTCCATCCACAGCCTCAGTATATTGCCATATAAATATATGTATGTGGGCCAATACCTCTGTTTTTATGAATTAAGCATTAACATATGCACACTCCTATGCTTATCCCTCTATCCATAGCTTTGCTTCCTAGATTATTCTTCTGTTTCATTTTACCTTACTCCTGCCCCACCATCAATCTTGCCCTATCTGTACCCCTTAGTAATTCCTCTCAGCTAGATTACTATTGCTCCAAAATCCCCAAGGTCTCTATATCCTCCTTGTTGTTGTTTTTAATTTCCTAGTTGTTCCCTGACTATGGTGTTGTTTGCTCACCACTCCCTTCTCCCACCTCCTTCTTCCCCCAGGCCCTCCGGAACCCCACTGCTTTCTCCTGGAGATTGACTCCCATGGCTATCTTACATAAGTAGGTAACCCAACAATAACAGAGACCAAGCCATAAGAAAACAAAAGATTGAAAAAAGAAAAACACCACCACATAATTACAGGTCTGTCCACTGAAACGTGTTTCATGTGATCATCAGTGTTTTTTAGTGATGAGTAAATGGTATGTATGTGTCAGAGTTTACTAATCCACTTGTTTATTGATGGAAATTTAGGTTGTTTCCAATTCTTTGCGATCATGAATTTCCCCCAATAAACATTGGAGCACAGATGACTGGTAGTGGTTTATTTCTTACCTCTTCTGGGTATATGCCCAGGTGGAGGGATAGATGGTTCATAAGGTAGATCAATTTCCATTTGCTTTAAATATCACCAGGTTGCTTTCCACAGAGGCTGAATGTATCTACAGGAGCACCAGCAGTGAGGAGATTTCCTACCTTGCCACATCCCCTCCAACATCTGTTGCTCTCTGATTTTCTGATTTGGGCTATCCTCAAGGGCAGTAGATGGTATCTCATGGTTGTTTTAATTTGCATTTCTCTGATGCCTAATGATCAGGAGCATTTTTCCATATGTTTATTGGCCACATGGGTCTTCTCCCTTGTGAAACTCCAGTCCAGGTCTTTGCATTCAGGGAAGAGCTGACACCGATCAAATTATTCTAAAGCATAGAAAAGGATGGCAAACTCCCAACTTATGCTACAAAGCCAGTATAACTTTGATACCCAAACAGGGCAAGGATCCCACAGTCATAGAGAACTGCAGACCAATATCTCTAATGAACATAGATGCAAACATCCTTAACAAGATATTGGCCAATAGAATACAAAAGTATATAAGACCTATCATCCACCATGATCAGGTTGGATTCATCCAGGGATGCAGGGATGGTTTAACACCCGAAAATCTATCAATATTATAAACCACAATGAAATAAAAAGTATAAGAATCATATGATGATATCTATAAACACACAAAAAGCATTTAGCAAGACTTTAAGATCCAACGTGCAAAATCAATTTAGGGCTAATGGTTCGCACAGGATTTATCTTAATTCCACAAAAGCCAGAGAAAGAACAGATTGTTTTCTCTCTTTTAACATAGCTGAAACCTCACCAGATTTTCTGAAATTTTTCCAATAGAACCTTTCAATTTCAGTTAAGATATTTTGAAGATAATTTCTTGAAAGATGCCTATAATCTGTTTTGTGGGTAATTTCTATTCTTTACCATTTTGCGATCAGTTGCTATTCACAACCCCCATCAACTGTGAATTCTAGAATTTCTGCCCCACCCCCATTGTAGAAATCTTGTTATGAACCCATTGGATTAATAAGCATATACAGGTATAAATCAAAGTTAACCTTTTAAGGAAACAAATCCATATGTACTTCAGCTAGTTATCATCAAGAAGTAACACTTACATTTTACCAATATTTTATTTTCCAAGGTCTTGTTATAACAATTGAATTTAATAGGTTTATCACAATTTTGGCTTTCTGTTTCTAACTTTACTCTCCTCACAAAGACTTTCTGGGCCTCCCTTAATAATTCATTAATGGGTTCCTACCTGCATCCTGAAATCTTTTGCAATTCCTTAGCTATGTCCAGCCAACTGTGGATCACACAGTTAACTTTCAGGTGTCCTTGTCCCAGCTGACCCTCCTGGTTTACCCTACTGTTAGCTACACAGAAAATGGCAAGGGGAGAAGAGGAGATAAATGGCAGGATACAGGGAGGAATTTCCTTATCAATGGAAGGGACTTGAGCTATTGGAGGTAATGAAAGAGCTCAGGGAAGAAAGACTATTTACAAACCCCCCACAATGACTGAATAGACTATTGAGTTCTGGGTCTGAGTCAGGAGCACAGCTTGAAGTCTGAGGTATGAGGTGCAAATGTAAGGATATGCATACCTGAGAGGAGGAGGGACACTACAGAGCATCAGCCAATAGCAGAAGACCTGCCAGAAAGCCAGCCTTTTGGAGGGAAGTCCATCATTAACCAATAGGAGGTCTAGCATTACACTTTGCTGGGTCTTTTAGGTGAACTAAGGGCCCTTTAGTCTTCTCTTTCAAGAAACTCACACTTTCCGTTCAAACATTTTCTTGACTCTTGTCTGAATTTTTTCCTGTGCCTGAATCTTTCTTGGGAGCAGGACAAGAACCTAGGAGTGCAGGGACTTAAAGCTCTAAACCTCCTCTAGGTAATATTTTTGGTGCCTGGTGACTCGGAATTGTGAAGTGGTTACGCCATCGCCACTCATAAGTAGATGCACAGGGAGTGACCATTCCCTTTGGGAACAAAATTTTTCTTATTTTTCTACTCTGTTCTCTTATTCTTGTTTTCCTTTCCAACTTTTAAGGTGCACAATGGGGAGAATTTGGAAATAGGGGCATAACTGGAGAAAGAAATAACCTTGTATGAGTGTCCAGGCTTGCTGGACTCCAAAGAATAAAGCAGCATTTCCTTCCCCTGTTTTAGGTAGACATTCTTCAGCGGTGAACCCAATAATGTGAACTCACCTCATAGGGAACCCATAAACACCATAACTTAACCAATAGAGTTTTCCAGAGAGCACTATATAGGCATGGTCGCCAAGTGAATTTTTTCTCCTCAAGATTTATTGGCACATAATTTACATCTCATAGAATTGAATCATTCAATCATGGAAACATATCAAGGTGAATTGTACAGTCACTCCTGTATCCATTCTCGAGCATTACCTTCCTCCCTGGTTGATTTGCCCCCAAAGTGAGCTGTGCAATCACGAACAGCTGCAGTGCTGATTTACTCCCAACTCCCCTTCCCCTCCCTATCACTCCTCCTCCTCCTTTACATTCCCTGTAACACCTTGGATCAGTTAGTATCAATGTACATCCACTCCTCCTGCCAGCTGGGAAACCCCACCGAAACAATGAAAAATAAATTGCACTAAGATAGTAAGAATAACATCACATTACTATAAAGGCAAAAATACAAATAATACGGGAGGTAGAAGACATCCATCAATAATATTCAAGAAGCTAGGGAAGAAGTTAATAAAGTTTGGGGGGGGTTTGGTCATAGAACTTCTAAGAGATACTTTTCCCTGAACAAATTCAGGCCATGTCTATTGGGTGGTCAATTGGCCAAGTATTGAGTTTGATCCAGCATAATCAAGGATACAATGGTCTCTGCCTGCTAGTAGGGCTGTTCAGGGACTCTTGCCAGTTGCTAGAGTGGCTCTACCAGTGGCTCAGTCTGACTAGATACTCTGAAAATAGGTTTGGGGGCCCCCACTGTCCTCCAGAACCTTCTACCAATTTCGTGTTGGCAACTTAGGCTCTGATATTTTTACTTTTGCCATATATGAATGTTGTTATTGTTATCATTGGATCACACAAGCTGGTGTGCTTCTTCCATGTGGACTTGGTTGACCCATCACTTCAATGGCTGCTTGTTTGAATACAAGCCTTTAAGACTCCAGGCACTATTCCAATTGAGAGGCGGGCACCATCTACTTTCTTCACCACACTTTGCTGTAGCACCTTTATCTTCAGTGATCTTTTCATGAAGGTGAGTGTCAAGCAGGGTCATGATGTAAGAACTAATTGTTTTAAAGTTGGCCCTAGGATTTATTGCAAGCTCAGAACTCCATCTTGGAGCTATGTCAATTAATTTGCTCTATCTTAGGCCTTAATACAGATGGCATACCATTCCATAGTTAAATCATATCAAACAGAATTATACAATTTTTTCCATAATCATTCTCCAAACATTTTTCCTTCCTAGGCTTTTTGATGTCCTTTCCTTCTTATCTCTTCCACCCGTCTATACAACCCCCTCCCCCAAACCCTTTTTATATTTTCTTTCTCTATAGGTTCCACACTCTTGGGTTTCATTTACCAAAAAACAGAGAAACAAATAGCACACAGCTTCAAGAGGGTGCTCCCCAATGGCAGTGCACCTCTGAGATACACCCCAACATACAGTAGCATAAGAAAATATAGCAGAATGGGAACTCCATGTAACCCGACAATCCCTTTGCTGTGTATATTGCCTAAAGAATTAAAGGCATAAAATAAACAGACATGCATATTCATGGTCATCACACCACTGCTGACAATAGCAAAAAGATGGAAATCACCTAAATGCTCACACTTAGAAGAACAAACTGTTTGATACACACAATGGAATATTATGTATCACTAAAACACAATGGCAAAACTGAGAACCACCTGATGGCATGGCTGGACCTGGAGGGCATTATACTGAGTGAAACTGTTAGATCTCTCTCTCTCTCTCTCTCTCTCTCTCTCTCTCTCTCTCTCTCTCTCTCTCTCTCGGGAAATAACTTGGTCCTTGGCTTCCTGAAAGAAAGAATTCACTCCAAAGCCTGAATTGTGATCCAAGTGAGTTTTTTGTTTGTTTGCTTGTTTGTTTTTTTCCAAGTGAGTTTTATAAAAGATAGAAGTTGTTTCACACTTACGTAGGCACCCTCAGGGCCCTTCACCCCCACACAGCCTGCTGAGAAGCTGCTTGAGAGAGGAAGAGTCCGGCTCTGGATCCTGTCTTTTCCGTTGCTCCACTAGGAGGCGTGGTCGACCATCCTGGTCATCTCATTGGCTGAATTGAATTTACCTGGCCCTGATGGGCCAATCCAGGTGTAACGCTCCTTCCTGGCGGGAAGCTCGAACGTGTGCAATGGACACCCCAGTACCTGTGCTAGCTACTTAACAAAACTAATCAATCACAAAGGAACACATATTGGATGAGATCATTGTTATAAAGAAGAAAACCAAGACAAAGCTTTTCATACCAAAGGATACAGACTTTGATTGTTATCGTGTGGGGGCTGGGATGCAAGGAATGGAAGAGGAAGTAAGCTAGAGGGTTAATAGGTGTTAACTTGGTTAAAGGGGAATACGTATAGCATTTCACAAGAAGGAGAAGAGATCAAAGGAGGGTATGAGAAGCAAGGGCAAGCAAGCTGTTGAGAGACTGATAATAAGTTGTTGTTGAATAAATAATCAATCCTGAAATGTAAACTCACACATAATTATATATACATAATAAAGAGTCGGGAGTTCCTGAGCCACGAGAAAGAGCAAAGCACAAAACATGAGCAGTCAGATCTACTATATATACTCGCAATGCTGAGAACCTGACCTATTGATCTTTGGATGTAAGCTACAGAATTTTATAGCTTGCTAACGATTTGAGGTGTAAACCTGCAGGCGACTCTGCCCTAGTGCCTGGCCTTTGGGTTGTGAAATTCCAGCTCCACAATTGTATGAGCCAATCCCTTAAAGAAAATCTATCTCCATTCTCACATAAAAATATAGACATACAAGGGACCTTCAAAATGTTCATGAAAGTGGAATTAAACAACATACACACAACTGCCGTGGAGTCAATGCTTGATACATAGCGACTCAATGTAGGTTTCCAAGGCTGTAACTGTTTACGGGAGTAGAAAGCCCAATCGTTCTCCAGAGGAGCTGCTGATGGTTTCGAACTGCCGACCTTGCAGATTCCAGCCTAATGCATGACCGCTATACTATCTTCTCTTTCCACAGATGTAGATTCCTTTATGTTCTATCTGGTGAGGACTTTGTTTATCTTTACTATTTATGTTGTTGAATAAATGTATTTACAAGGAATAAGTCTTTGGTATTATAAAATTCTATCTTGCAAATCTGGTAATTTTGCAGCTCCTTATCTTCCCTCTTTATTTCCAAATTTCATGTCTCAATCAACAGCAATTCTCAACTCACTTAACTACATATTCGATCAATTCTGGACTACTACATAAGTTGTTGTTTGGGACTGTTGTTGCTAGGTGCTGCTGTAAGGGTTGTGATTCAACAGAACATCCACTGGTCTTGGACCATCCTCACAATGGTGATGCTTGAGCCCATTGTTGCAGCCACTGTGTCAATCCAGCTCCTTGAGCTTCTTCCTCTTTTCAGTCTGCCCCTAGTTTACTCAGCCCTATGTCCTTCACTTGGTCTCTCCTGAGAAAATGTCCAAAGAATGTGTGAAAAGTCTTCTTATCCTTGCTTCTAAGAAGCACTCTGGCTCTACTTCTTCCCAGACAGATCTGTTTGTTCTTTTAGTAGTCCATGGTACTTTCAATATTTGCCAGCACCAGAATTCAGATGCATCAGTTTTTCTCCGGTCTTGGATATTCCTTATTCGATGCATTAATAATTGGGTTATAAATGTCAATAACTCATATTCAGTGGCCTTCCTTGTAGGGTTGTGGATATCATCCAATCACTGATGTGGGAAACAGAATCCAGAAGAGAGTGTACAAACTCTTCAACATTCAGAGGTTAAGGAGTCTGGGAGGCCAAGGCTCCTGTGGAGGAAACATTCAGTTCATGGGTTGGAGGTACTTCCCATTCATTCTCCTAAGTAAAAGTTATTCCCCATGATATCCCCCCATATTAAGGCCAAATCTAAAGTGCTGATTGCAAACACATGGTTACTGACTATGCACTTGGAGGTCAATTGTTGTTGTTTTTTAATCATTTTATTAGAGGCTCATACAACTCATCACAATCCATACACACATCAATTGTGTAAAGCGCATTTGTACATTCATTGCCCTCATCATTCTCAAAACATTTCCTCTCCACTTGAGCCCCGGGCATTAGATCCTCATTTCTCCCCTCCCTCCCCGCTCCCCCCTCCCTCATGAGCCCTTGATAATTTATAAATTGTTATTTTGTCATATCTTGCCCTGTCCGACGTCTCCCTTCACCCACTTTTCAGTTGTCCGGCCCCCCGGGAGGAGGTCGCATATAGTTCCTTGGAGGTCAATTGTTTGAAGGTTATCTGCCCAAAGGTGGCCAACCATCTAAGGCAAATCGGACCCTATTGTCTGTCCCACCCTAAGTAGGACCCACTCCCTTCTGATACAGATAATGGATTGTTCTCCTGAAGGAGAGCTCAAAGACACCTAAGGTCAAGGCAACTCAGACAACCAAGGTTAGGATGCCATCTTGAGTCTAAGTCTGCCCATCTTGTCTTTTATGTGCCTTCCTTTCACAAGTATGCTTCTAGTGCCTCCTCTAGCTCGTCTCCCTCCTCTTACCCTTAGCATATGCCTATTGTACAACCCCTTCCTGTTAACGTATGTGTCTACCGTGGCCTGTTTGCCTCAGATTACATAAACTCGTGAGATTATATTACTCACTCTCGCTGCTTGAACATGGCTCCTGAAGACATGAAAGAGGAGGTAAACCCTTGCATGCTTTATCTTGTCTGATATCTCTTTAATTTACCCCTCAATTACACAACCACCCCTTAGACCCATTCGATTGTGGGTCGGCTGATCACCCACACACTGACAGCGTTATACTACACAGGACAGGTTTTGAAATGTTATTTTAAATGATGAATATGATGTCATTACTCTTCATTTTGTTGTTCCTGAAAATATGATTCTCTGATTTAAAATGTTTAATACAATTTCCTTTTTGCTCACTATGCCTAGAATATAAATTATTAAACTTTCCTATAGTCTGCCATCCCTGGGAGCTGTCAGCACCCTGCAATGTTCCCATGAAACTTGGATTCACGTGACTTTTCACCAACCAGGCTGTGATCTCCCACCTGTACACTTTCCCTTCCTGCTTCATACTCCAGCTAGCATGGACTTGAATTGGACTGGTCTGGATCATTTTCCTTCCTATACATGTAGGAGGGAGTACCCAGCCCCTCCCCTCCCCAAAATAGCTTTATTTTCAAAAGCTATGTATTTAAATTTTTTTTTTTAGGATTAAAAATTTTTTTTTATTGTGAATTGTTTTGAAGGTTTACAGGTAGATCATAGTTTTACAAGCCCCCTTCCTATTCCTCCATAGAGTTATGCAGAGTAGGAGGGAATACATTATCCCGGGCATAGTACGGTGTCTACGAAATCTTCCCTGTTGCCTGCCCTTGAACATGCCCAACAGCCGTGTGTTCTGTGTGACGTCCTTGAACACCCCAGCAGGGGCGAGCTCACTCACACACTCAACCTGATCTTTTATGCTTTCTGAGTGTTACTTCACCAGAGGGCCAGACCCTTCGGTCTGAAAACCCACCAAACCAAGCCCATGGTTCCTGAGTTCATTGCGACTCATGGTGACCTCGGACACTGGCATCACTAGAATAACTCATGACGCCATTCCACCCCTCCCCCAGCACCCTCTTGGTCTTTATGGTCTTTTCTTTTGGTGTGAGAACCACTTTTCTTTTTTTACCTTTCATTCATTAATTCATTCATTTATTCCCCAAAACCATTTAATCTCCCTTCTGATATGCTTGGTCTGATTTTTAATATTTTCTTTTCTTTCATATTTGGGTTTATTTCTATAGTGTTTTCTCATTGTGGGTAGCCTTCTTGAATCTTTGCTATGTGTTTTTATATGTATTTTTGTATGTGGAACCCTGGATTGATGAACTATAGATTTGAAAACTAGAATAAGAGTTCCTGGAGGGTTTGGTGGGGGAGGTGGGGTGTGTAAAGGGGAGTTGATATCTAGGAGTTGATATCTAGAAGGAAGAAAATGTTTTGAAACTGATTTTAGTAGCAGTTGTACAATGCTGCTGGGTGTGATTGAAGTATGGGCAAGTATGTCTGGATTGCCTAATAATGGTTTAGGGGCAAAAAAAAGTGATTCTTTTTAGAGCAGTTGTTAGTTGTAGCTGATCATAATCTAGTTATTCTGGTCTCATGGTTGTGGACACTCATTTTACATGGTCCATTAGTCCATTGAACTTGTTGCTTCCCTATGCCTTTTGATTTTGGTCACACTTACTCCCTCTGGCTGGGGAAGACCAATAGTTGCACCTTAATTGGCTACTCACAAACTGTAAGACATACCAATCAGTCCTAACCAAGTAGGATGCATAACCTTGTCCTGGTGAACTAGATTATGTCAATCTTAATGTGCCCCAAGATTCCCAAGGCACAGTGATGCATTACCTTAAAGTGCTTGGTTATGTCTAAGACATTTTCCTAACTTTGTCCTCTGTATGCTAAACCACATTCATGCATATGCATGCAGCAAAAGGAAATATACATATGAAAATATCCTCTCACCCAAGACCCGGTGGGGTAATGGGTTATACTTTGGACTGTTAACCACAAGGTCAGCAGTTCAAAGCCTCCAGCCGCTCTGTGGGAGAAAGAGGAGACTTTGTACTCCCATATAATGTTACAGTCTCAGAAACCCACAAGGGCAGTTCTACCCTGCTTCAGTAGAGTCGCTCAATCGCAATACGCATCCGAAAAGAGCCCATTAAATCATGGTCCATTGGCACAGGAGAGCACTGCACTACCTTAAGACAAATTAAAAAATTAAAAAAAAAACCTCCCTGTGGGCGAGCACGAGGCTGTGCAGCAGAGGCAGACCAGTAGTTGGGATGTTGTGAACTATGCCCATGTGCAGGAAGGAAAATAGCCTCTCTTCCTCTCCCATTTATTCAGTCTGTGTGTTTATTCAAACATCTACTCAACAGTCCCCACTGTTACAAGATTGTATATGTAACATTATTTGGTTTACTCGGTTTCTGGATAAGGCATGGAAAGTTTTAACTTTTGATTTTTAGAAGCTGATTTTGGTTATTTCTACCTAAAATGGAGCAAATGGGTGTGATGGATCTTCAATTTCAGCTGAGGGGGCAAAAATGCACCTTGAACTTCTGTGATGTGAAAGCCTTGCAGCTTAGACAAAATGGCTGACAGAAGGCCTGGCGTTGGCGGGATCCTGCCAGAAGCCTAAGGCTATATTACATATGAATGAAATAGTTTAGATAAGGATTGAATTGGACTGTTTTAACAATTGTGTTTAGTAAGAAGATAAAAAAAGATTAAAAAAGAAAAATAAAGATAAAAAAAGAATTGTGTTTGGGATATGGCCATACTGGGATTATATTTTTTACTTCTACTTAATATTATTGATATAATTTGTGATATAAATTATTATTGGGGGGGATGGACAACAGAAAAGTGGGTGAAGGGAGATGGCGGCTAGTGTAAGATATGATAAAATAATAATCATGTATACATTATCAAAGCTTCATGAGGGAAGGGGGAGTGTGGAGGGAGGGTAACAATGAGCTGATACCAAGGGCTCAAGCAGAAAGCAAATGTTTTGAGAATTATGATGGCAACAAATGTACAAATGTGCTCAACACAATAGATGTATGTGTGGATTGTGATAAGAGTTGTATCAAACCCAATAAAATGATATAAAAGATATTATTGGGAAGTATGCTTAGAGACTGTTTGTAAGCCCAATGCCTTTAATGCTTCCATTAAATTGGAAGTACTATGGACTTCCAAAAGGACATGCAAATCTGTCCTGTATGGCCAGAGTGCTCCTCGGAGGCAAGGATGGACAGATTTCATCGTACATGCTTTGGGCTTGTTGTCAGGAGAGACCAGTCCCTGGAGAAGGACATCATACTTGGTAAAGTGGAGGGGCAGCAAAGAAGAAGGCCCTGGAAGAGATGGACTGACACTGTGGCTGCAACAATAGGCTCAAGCCTAGGAGCTATGAAGATGTTGCAGGACTAGCCTGTTTTGTTCTATTGTTTCTAGGCTCACAGTGAGTTGGAACTGACTCCATGACACCTACCAACAATAATATAGTCCTCATTGTTTCTAGTATTGTAATTGTAAAATACTATTTGGCTTTAGTTCAATTTTTTTTTTCAAAACCATTTTATTGGGAGTTAATACAGATATCATATCATTCCATAGTTCAATCACATCAGGCCCCCTACAGGAGGTTGGGAAAGGAAACATCAGGTGACCATGAGCCACCCATAAAGACCTTAACTGGGCATGCTGCAATTTCGCGCCGCCCCCCCACCCCCAACCTGGTGGGCATTACACCTGGGTAGTCCAAACTAGGCCCAGGAGGACTTGATTCAACCAATGGGATCCACCAATACCTTTGACCATGCCTATGCAGCCAGAGCTTTATAAGACCTGACAGTGGGAAGAAGGTCTCTATTTGACATGCCCCACTCCCTGTCAATGGCAGGAGGGAGAGGATTCTGGCCTCTCTTTAACCCTGCTCCTGCCAGGCCATGCTGTGGTCTCTCTGGCCTCGGGTCAGCACGTGTGGGTGCGCAGTTCCACGAGGTTGCCCGTTTTCAGTTGTGAGGCCGAGCGAGCGAGCGTGGCTTAAGCGCAGTTTGGCATGCTTCCCTGAAATAGTGTGTGTACTCTTTTGAGGCTGTAAAACCTGTAACTTCTGTCCTTCATAAAAACTGGATTACAAACCAGGCTTAGGCGAGAATTCTTTCAAATACGAAGCCAAGAACTGATGTATTACCCACTGGTGAAACCTAATACAATCCGTTTCAAATCAATACATTTTACATATCAATGCTGTGTTTCAGAACCACTTGCTTCTTTACATAAACTATGGCTGCTTAAGGGATGGAATCATAGATCCTTAACTAGCAGAAGCAGCTGCTGCCTTTCACTTAAGCTCAGATTCATTCCTTCTGGAGCAAATGGCCAATATTTACATGTAAAAGAACTTTAATCTGAAGTTGATCTGATTTGCAAACAATCATTACTACCAGTACCTGCTTCCTATTTTCTTGATATTTTTAGTTAGCCTCCTACTGAAATTGATGTTTGATTACATTCAATTTCTCAGGAAATTAATGATCTTAATTGCTATTATAATTATTACTTGTATTCACAATGGAGCAGTACAAGTATGGAACACATTGTGATACTCTATACCTGTCAGTCCTCAAAGAAAAGGAATTTCTTCCTTAGGGTATAAGGTTAGATCACTATCCTGGTTAGAGTTCATATTGTTAGGAAAGGCAACTTTAAAATTCAATGTGGATAACCGACTCATGCCCAGACTTTAGCATTGAGTGAAGGCTTTGCTTTCAGACTGGTCAATTTACAAACATCAACTGCTTCTGATTTTTAAGCTCCCATATACCATTAAATCACCGCAGAGAGATGTTGCATATTTAGTCCACAATAAATATATTTTGTAGTATAGTGATTATACTTATATGATCTATACATCTATGTACATACTTATGGTAACATGTATTATATAAATATATTTAATGTTTATATTATTTAATGTATATTAGATACATATATAATAATTATAGTATAAACCATTTATTTTTTGTTTTCATTTAAAAAATCATTTTATTGAGGGCTCTTACAGCTTATAACAATCCATACATCAATTGTATAAATCACATTTGTGCATATGTTGCCATCATCATTTTAAAAACATTTTCTTTCTACTTGAGCCCTTGTTATCAGCTCCCCTTTTTTCCCCCTCCCTCCCTCCCTTCACTACCCTCCTACCCTCGTGAACCCTTGATAAATTATAAATGTTATTTTCATATCTTAAAACATCCACTGTCTCCCTTCACCCACATTTCTATTGTTCATCCTCCAGGAATGGGGTGGTGGTGGTGGTATTTATACATTGATCATTGCAATCGATTCCCCTTTCTCCCCCTTATATTCATTTATTTTATATATAAAAATTGATTTTATGTAATATCTTTTATAAATATTTATTAAATATATTTTATAAATATAATATATAAAATCATCTATTTTAAAATATGATACATAATTATAATTCTTTTACCATAAAATATTTATTTTGGACTAGATACACAAGTCTCTCTGCAGTGATTTATATATATATATATAAAACTCTCTGGTGACATAGCATGTTATCCATTTGGGTGCTAACCACTAGGTCAGCAATTCAAAATTACCAGCCTGTTGGAGGGAGCAAGGTGAGGCTTCCATAGTCCCATAAAGGTTTGCAGGCTCAGAAATGGGCAAAGATAATTCAGGTAACAGATTTCATGCAGTAGTTAGAACAGAATCTCATATTCCTGTCTTCCTCCTCTCTTTCAATGAGTTCTTTTCCAGGAGCTCACTAGATCATTTTGTAAACAGACTCCTGAAGGGTCCATTGTCAAGTATCGAAGATGTGCTCACTATGTCTAAACGGCAGTGGAGGCCAGCATTTAAGTTTAAGCTAGGACCTTTTTTTATCTCATTACACATATTACATTTAAGTTTAAGCTAGGACCTTTTTTTATCTCATTACACATATTACTGAGAGCTTAACACGTAAAGGTTGCATACAGTGTTTTATACCAGAATGGCCATATATTAAGGGCCAGATGTATACCCCAATTCTCCACCATTACCCTCTTCTTGAGGGTGGCAATACCAAAATAAAAAAATTTAAAGTTATGATTGAAATGCATAGAATAAGAGGTTCCATGCTGCGTTCTTGTAGTAAGTCAGAGATGAGGCTAGAGTATACGGAGGAAGTATAGCCTTGGAAAGGGCTGAGGACCTTGCCGTTGTTTTTCTTATTTTTGCAATACAGAGACGTTTCAGGTTGTTGTTGTTGTTGAATACTTTTTAAGGAGCCTTCGTGGCAGGTTGAGGACCACAAAAGAGAAACAACTTGATAAATTTGCAGGCTCTTTACAGGAAAAATATTTGAGCTAAGCCTGAAAAAAGAGGACGGACTTCTAGAGTGTATAATAGCATTCGAATCCCTTTGTATAGTCCTTTTCTGATGCTGAGTTAGCTAAACAAGGAGGTTGCTTTCTTGGAATTCACTTTTGCCGCTGACTTTGTATGGTTTAGGGCCAAAAACTCTTGTACATCTCTGGCTTCCGTTTTTCCACCATTTCAACTGGTCGATTTGATTAGCCTGTGATTAAAAGAATGTACGCAGGCCTTATTCAAGTTGAAACCATTTGGTTCTAAGCTGCTTTAATACTAGCTGCTGCTGCGACTTTGGGAAACTGCTTTCCCCTTCAGGGTCTTTGTTTCTTCTATAAAATAGGGAACGAGAAGAAAAAAAAGAAAAAAAGGAAACGTCGATCCTCGATTTACCTTATAATACTATAATAACTTTGTGAAAGATAGCTTTGTGTAGCCTAAAATGTCATATACTTAGGGGGTAAATGTTGTGGAGAATGGAAGGTGTCTACAAAGGAGAAAGAAGGAGTGGGACAAACGTAAAAGAAAATTGCGATAAAGAAATTAAAAAACCGATGGGAAAGTTAAGGAGGAAGAACAAGGGGATTTGAAAGGACACTACAACACAAAAGCCCCCAAACCGAAATTCAGAGCAGCTGTGCGGGACTTGAAGCAGACGCCCCTGGGCACAATTTGGAAGGAACCGCCAAGGGCCAGGAAGCCGGCCGCCGGACCGCAGGGCCGCGGGGTCACGTTGCACCCGGAGCGTCCGACCGGAGCACCGCGGCCTGGCGGGGGCCGGTTAGGCTGTAACACGCGCCCGGGCTCGCAGGGGCCTCTGGCCCAGAGCGAGCCGCGAGCGAAGATGGCGGGCTGGCCCTCGGGCTCGCTGCGCGCGCCGGGAACGGACGGCCGTCAGCCCGGAGGAAGCACCCGCCCACGCACGCGGAGACCCGGAGCGCAGCGTGCATTTTGGTGAGTGCCGAACCGCAAGTCGGCGGGAGACTCGGCTAGTGGTGCGGCTGCGCGCTCCGGTCCTGCGGCTTCCCTGTGCAGGGTCGGGGGCGAATGGCGCCTTGACTCCATGATGCCTCTCTGCAAAACATCTCAGAGTAGCTTCCCAATCTGGGATTGATTTTTTTGTGTGTGTGGATGATAACAGTTTTATTGGAACTTAATCCACATATCACACAATTCAAAAGTTAGATCATATGAAGAAGATCCGTGATTGCTTTTTACACCTGAAGATGCCGAAACTAGCACCTAGTAGGGATCCCCTTTTAGTTCTTTTATCGTTTTCGCTTGTCTAAGAGGATTTTATAGGCACCAATACACCCCCCCCCGCCCCCCGAAAGATTTCACCACCCCAGAGCGCTTCCAGGAGCAGCCTAACCTCGTGGCCCTGCGCTTCCTTAAGTCCTTCACGCTACTTTTCACATCCAAACTGCCTGGTTTTGATGAACTAAACCGTTTGTAATTGTGGACCAGATTGAAAAAAAAAATTATGTGCCATTTTTCCCGTTAATGAGGACTTTAAGTCATAAAACAAACATTTGTTCTTTATGCCTCTCGTAATTGTGCCATGTACACAAGCTTTCTGCGGGGGAATTGCCATATCCAGGGGGTTCAAATTATTGAACGACCTGTTCACTGCCCTAATGACCTTTTTAAGTATAAAAAAAATCGATGTAGCGAAAGGGAGTTTATTATTTCATGTAGTTAATACTTACGTAAAAGAGGTACATAAAACTAGTTATGTTGTAAGAAAGTTAAAATATGAATGGAAAAATATTAAATCATACCTGATTAAAAAACAATAAACTGTTATTTAAAATGTTTACTTATTGCTTCTTGATTGTTGCCTTCACTTGTAATATTCTTCGCTTATATCTGAACATCTCTAAATTGCTTTCAGTGTTGACATTTTCACAATGTTAAGCCATATATATACGTATATGTATATATAGAACATTCTTTCATTTACGTAGGTCTCTTGTTTTCTTGTAGTGGTGTTTTCTTTGTACAATTCTTCTGTTTCTTTGGTTAGATTTATTCCTAAGAGTTTCATGTTTTTAGTGGCTATTGTGAATGGTCCTGTTTTCCTTATATCCTTCTCAGAGGTCTTTGTTAGTATAAGGAGCCCTGGTGGTGTAATGGTTATGAGTTGGGCTTTGAGCTGCAAGATCCGCAGTTTGAAACCAGCAGCCACGCTGTGGGAGAAAGATTGGGCTTTCTACTCCTGTAAACAGGTACACTCTCAAAAACTCAAAGGGGCAGTTCTGTCCTATAGTCACTAGGAGTTAGCCATCAACCTTTTGGTGGTGAGTTTGTTGCCATAACGGAAATTGACTGATATTTGTTTAACTTGGACGCTGCAACATTGATTGGTGAATCTTTCAATTAGTTCCAACGGTTTTCTTCCCCAGTGTTGTGATTTTCTATATATAGGATCATATTAAATTTTCATTTTAATTTTGCCAATTTGAATGCCTTTGGTTCCTTTTTTTTTAACATTTGATTTCTTTTTATTGCCTAATAGCTCTTGCTAGGACTTGGAACCCACTATTTAATAGGAGAGGTGATAAAGGCCATCCACAGTGCCTGCTCTACAGTTTGAAACCTCCAGCGGCTGGGAGAAAGATGGGGCTTTCTACTCCCCTAAAGAGTTACAGCCCCATAAACTCAACGGTACAGTTCAGCACTGCCCTGCACCTTTTGGGTCACTTTTATTTAGTAGACTTGATGGCAGAGGGTTCCGGGTGGGGGGTTGGGTATGTCTGGTTCTGGTTTGCAAGAGGAATGTTATCACTTGTTTCTATTGAGAGTAATGTTGGAAGTTGACATTGTGTTTATGTCCTTTATTGTGATTTCCTTTACAAATTTTTTAGTGCTTTTAACAGGAATGGGTGTTGTATTTTGCCACATACCTTTTCTGCATCAATGAATATGATCATATCGTTCTTTTTATTTTATTTTGTGATGAGTTCTATTCACTTTTCTAATGTTCAACTATGCTTACTATAAAAACTCAAACTATGCTTACACTTCTGATATGATCTCACTTGGTCATAATGGTTTGTATTTTTGCTACATTGTTGCAATTCTGTCCGTTAGGATTTTTTTGAGAATTCTTGCATGTATCTTCATAAGGGATATTGGCTTATAATTTTCTATCCTGGTAATGTACTTGCCTAGTCTTGGTATCATAGCAGTGCACACTTTATAAAATGAATTTGGGAATGTGCTGTTCTTTTCTATATTCTGTAACAGAATAGAATAGAATTGGTGTTAACTCTTGTTCAAATGCTTGGTAGAATTCCTTGGTCAAGCCATCTCACCCGAGCCTTTTATTTTGTTGGTAGTTTTTAAACGACCTGATCTACTGCTTTTGTTATGGAGCTGTTACTTCTGTGTTAGTTTAGGTGTTGGTGTTGTCCAGTGCCACTGAGAGTTCTGACTAATAGCCACCTTTTGTACAACAGAAGGAAACATTGGCTGGTCCTGGACGTCTTCACGATTGTTGTTGGTTTGAACCCATCATAGCAGCCACACTGTCAGTCCATCATGTTGAGGGTCTTCTTTCTTTTTATGACTTGGGTCAGAGACACCTTAGTTTTCAAAATACATCCTTGCTTTTCAATACTTTAAACCAGTG
>NW_022103931.1:2144862-2146218 GCF_000313985.2 Echinops telfairi | reverse complement strand
CCCCCCCCACCAATATCATGACCCCAGTTCTACCTTACAAATCTGGCTAGACCACTGCATGTACACTGGTACAGGTAAGAGCTCTGGATACACTGATTTCAGGATAGATAACTCCCTTAGGAACAACAATGGGAGTAGCAATACCATGAGGATAGGGGGAAGGAAGGTGGGGGGAGGGGAACTAATCGCAATGATCTGACATATAGCCCTCCCCACCCAGGGTGACAACAACAAACAATTTATCAAGGGTTCCTGAGGGAGGGAGGATGGGGGAGGGAAGGAAAAAAATGAGGAGCTGATTCCAAGGGCTCAAGTAGAAAGAAAATGTTTTGAAATGGATGATGCCAACAGATGTACAAATGTGCTTGACACATGGATGTATGGATTGTGATAAGAGCTGTAAGAGCCCCCAATAAAAAATTTTTTTTCTTATTTATTTTTTTTCTTAGTGAGGTAGTGAGAGAATGAGACAGTGAGAGTGAGGCAGTGAGTGAATGAGACAGTGAGAGTCAATGAATGAGAAAGTGAGTGAATGAGAGTGAGAGAGTGAGTCACTGAGTGAGACAGTGAAAGAGTGAGTGAGAGAGGCAGTGAATGAATGAGGCAGTGAGAGGCAGTGATTGAGTCAGGCAGAGAGAGTGAGACATAGAGTGAGGCAGTGAGACATAGAGTGAGAGTGAGTCACTGAGTGAGGCAGTGAGAGAGTGTGTGTGCGGCAGTGAGTGAGTGAGACAGTGAGAGTCTGTGAGTGAGGCAGTGAGTGCGTGTGAGTGAGACAGTGAGTGAGAGTGAGTCAGTGAGAGTGAGACAGTGAGTGAGTGAGACAGTGAGTGAGAGTGAGTGAGACAGTGAGTGAGTGAAACAGTGAGAGAGTGTCTAATGATTTTTAAAAACAAGATATAAATGTCATTAATCCTATTGGTGTTTCCTGGCACCCCTGGGACGTAAATCATCATTTGTTTTCCCAGATACCTGAAGGAGGCTCTCCCAGGAATCGAAAGAAAACAACCTGGTAAACAGAGTTGCTAAGATTGCTGCCATGTTCATAGCAGTAAAACAAAGCTCCCATAATCAAGGAGACCCATATACAGAAGTAGAGAGCACCTAAATTTAATTCATAGTCTTTAGTATTGAAGAGCATTACATTACGAATCAACATAAAAAAACAAAACCTAGTCAATATTTTCTAAGAGTTTTATATTTATGAAGAAATCTTTCCATTAAAATTTTTTCAGACTTGAGCTTAATAAAAGAGTACTTGATTGGAGAAATAGTACATGCAAGATATCTTGGAATGTCAGGAAGGAAGGAAGAAAGCATATATTAAGGAATAAGTTAGATAAATACATCAAATTC
>NW_022103931.1:2139656-2144160 GCF_000313985.2 Echinops telfairi | reverse complement strand
TCAGAAGGGAGTGGGCCCTATTTGTTGTGGGATAAACAGTGGTGTCTGCTTGGTCTAGACAGCTGATAACTCAGGGAGAATGACTCCCAATCCACTCTTGATGACCTCCAAGTGTACAGTCATTCTCAAGCAGCTAAGTCTGGTACATATTTGGGGGAGGCAGCTTGAGAGAAATCCTTCTGTTCCCCACAGTTTCAAATACATTTGTTGTTACAGCCAGGTGAATCAGTTCTAACTCATGACAACCACCCCCCCCCACCCCCGCCAGGGTAGAAATGCCCCGTTGTGCTTTCCGAGCTGTAGGTTTTACAGTAGCAGGTCTTCTGCAGTGTGACTCCGTAAGTGTGAATCACCAGCCTCTTAGTGAGCAACTGAACACGTAACCATTTGTGCCACGAGGGTGGCCATTCATTTCATTTAGAGGACCCGTTGTGAACATTTTGGCATCCATGAGGTAGAACCAGGGGATGCCAAAGAAGGTTGGTTTGCCCACCTTACTTGAGTGGTGACACTAGTAGAGTGATTTAAGTTTACTTGTACTAAGAGCAACCAGTAAACAAAGCATGCAAGAAAATGCACTCAGGAACACTAAAAATAAATCAAGTATAAAATGTGTAAGCACAGAAACATAAGTAAACGAAAAATGAAAAAATTGGAGAGTAAAGCAAAGCATAAAATAGCAGATTTAAGTCCTGCCTTATTGACAATTATGTTCAATTTAAATAGTTATTTAAAAGAAAACGCCAGAATGGCATGGACCCACTGCCATAGCGACCCGATGTAGGGTTCCTGAGGCCGTAAATCTTTCCAGGACCAGATAGTCTGATCCTTTTCCTGTGGAATGACTGCTGGGATTAGCAGTCCAACCCTAACCTGACAGCACCCCTTTCTGTGAGCCCATGTTACCAAACTAGAGAACACGCACCAGTATTGGATGAAGACCCTGTAACTGAACTTGCAATCCACAGATGCTACGAACTTGCTACTGAAGAGAACACTTAGAAGCTAAGGATTTACTGGGCCCAAGCCTTGGTACTTTGAATCACCTTATATGCATGTGAACGCTGGATAGTGAATAAAGAAGGCTAAGGAAGTATTGATGCGTTTGAATTATGATGTTGGCAAAGAATTTTAACTATACCATGGATTATCCAAAGAATGAACAAATTTGTTTTGGTAGAAGTACAGTCAGAATGGTTCTTAGCAGTAAGGTTGGCAAGACATTGTCTCCTGTACTGTGGACCTATCAGCAGGGAACCGGTCCCTGGAGAAAGACATCATGCTTGGTAATGTGGGTCAGTGAAAAAGAATAAGACCCTAAGTGGAGGTGGATTGGCACAGTTGCTGCAACATTGGGCTGAAACAGGAATGATCATGAGGATGGTGCAAGCCTGAGAGTGTTTTTTCACTCTGTTCTAGTCAGGGTTGATGTGTTGGTGCCTAACCACAAAACACAAGTGAACAGCTTTTGCTGTGCCAAAGATCTCGTTAAGAAGATAAGCTATTGGGTGTTAGAATCTATTTGTTAAACCACAACTCTCAGAATTTACTAGTTCTTCATAATATAAGAATTCTCTGGAAACCCGTGAAAAAGGTAGCTAGCTGGTATAATTAGCATCTAAGCAAAAGAAATGATGTATTTCACAGAAGATACTCGGCACATACATGAACATGTTCAACATCATTAGCTATTTGGGATATCCAAATCAAAACAATGAAATAGCACTATAAAAACTCATAATGCTAATAATAATGCTGATCGCACCAAGTACTGGTGAGGATATGCAGAGAACCTGAACCCGTTGGCAGTGACAATGCACAAGTGGCACACCTTCTTCCGGAATAGTTGGGCAGGATTGAAGTAAACACGCATGACCACCCATCTGCTTTTGAATCACAGTGACCCTATACAACAAAGTAAAATTGCTCCATGGGGTTTCTGTGAGGTTAGAAACCATTAGGAGAGCAATCAGCCTCATCTCTCTCTCATTTGAATTGTGGAACATGTGGTTAGCAGCAGCCCAAACTATAAGGCGCTGTGTCACCAGGACCCCTTCTGTATGAATGTTCCACAGAGCATTCATTCCAGAAAAGTAAATCCTTAGGGTCCTACAAAAACATGTCAGGTATATTCATAGTATCCCATAGTAGCTAAAAGAGGGAAACACATAAATGGTTTCTACTAGGCTGGTAACAAAACTGATACCTTTTATGCAGATTACTTTCTATTTGGCAACATCAGAGAAACAAGCTTGCGATGAGTAGCCTGATGTGTAACCCATTGTGCCACCGAAGTTGCATAATGAGGGTTTTTATTTCTGTAGTATTGAATTTATGTTAGTGCTGGCACAGTAACTTGAAAACCAGTAGTGATAATAACTGCACAATATGAAGATTGTAATCAATGTCACTGAACTATACATGTAGAAATTTTTGGATTGGCCAGTACTTTGTATATTTTCACAATAATTATAATAAACATTTTACCTTACCATTGCCTCTTGCTAGCATACATATTTATATTATGATTATCGTGTGTTGACTCTGTGCGCCTGTAATGCTCCTTTGGTAAAATGACTTTTTATTTTTTAACTTTTTATTGTGGCTTCAGTGAACAGATCACGAGTGTTACGTAAATAATTTAATTTATACATATTTTATTTAAATCCCTGAATGTACCATCACTTATTATACTTCGTCTTCTGTTTCTATTCGTCTTTCTTAACCCTCTGTCCTTGCATAAATGCTGCCCTTTTGATCTTTAGTTTTTATTTATTTATTAAATACTTTTATTGGGGGCTTTTATGTCTCATCACAATCCATACATCCATACATTTGATCTTTAGCTTCTGTACCTACTGTAGGTCCTTGGGATTTTCTACATAGAAAATTGTGTCTGTAAATTGGTAGAGTATTTTTCCTCCATTTTCAATCAGTTTGACCTTTTTATTTTTCCCATTTCTGCTTTTTTACCCTGTGTTTTAATTTTACACTTAAAACCCTAATTGTCTCAGAATTACAATTAATAGCAACAAGAAAAACACAGGTTTTCTTTAAGGCGTGGTTAAGTCAGATAACCTTTATAATCTTAGGAGGGATTCTTTCAGCTGATATTTACTTCATTTTTAATACTCAGAGTCAAGACACATTTTACAGTATTTTGTTTCTTGGAAACAGTCAATCCCAGAACACCTTGTATTTATTTTGTCATTAAAATCCTCACTTTTTCATTCAATGTGAACCCAGAACAGAGGAGGATTCAGGATAACTTGGCTACATATAAAATCCATGTGAAATGATTAAAACTCAACTCACTGCTATCAAGTAGATTCCCACGCATAACAACTCCATAAGACAGAACAGAACTGAGCCTATGGGTTTCCAAGGCTGTGAATTTTTACAGGAGTAGAAAGGTACATATGAGGTGGTACCAAAAAACAAAAGGCTCTGCTGGGTGGAGCTTTCATGATCCGCTTTTTTTTCCCACTAGGCGAGCTTCAAGCATTGAGCAACTCACTGAGTTAGTGCATTCAGCCTAGGAAGGTTCTCTCTGGTCACAGTGAATTTTTTCATGAAAGCAGTTTCGCTCAAACTTCATTTTTTGTGATGGCCAATTTAAGAGAATAGTGTGCGGCTGTGAAAATTTTGTGTCCTGCTTTGGAAAATTACTGCACAAACTGTTGTGAAGGACAGTGCTATGGGGAAAATGCAAGTGTTTAAGTGGTTTTCTTGTTTCAAAAAGGTGAAATGTCAATTGATGACAAATATGAAACACTAAGATGGACATTAAAAAATTTTAAATATTGCCCAAATTTCCTGAATCTAATATTAAATTTGCTTGAACTCTGACAGCTGGTAATTTTATGAATTTAAGTATGTTATTTTACAAGTACATATAAATTTTATAATTATTTGTGTTTATCTCAATTCCTACTGTCCATAGTTTATAAGGAAAATCACTTTAATATTTGAAGTTGGAATAGATTGCCAGTCTTGTTAACATTTCTTAGTCATTTCTACCCTGTATTTGTATATACTTTTCATTTCCCATAAATAATATTACTGAAAGTAAATCTAGCCAAGTAATCATCAGAAACCCTTATCTTTATATATTTCTGTGAGCTTTCTATACTCTTTCTATCATTTGATTTTACCAGTAGAATGTAAATTTAATTACAGATGACTCCTTTTCTGAACATAACCCCTCTTCTGAATTTACAGGGTTTTTGTGAAGTCTGTAATGAGATAATAGATAGTTACCTTGAAGAGGATAAGGATAAGACACCTAACTGAGAGGTAGTTGTTATGATGATGAAAAATTATCACGGTAGTTAAATATTACATTGATATTTAGAATGTTGGTGTATTAGTCTAGGTACTTTAGAGAAACAAATCCACAGCAACTCATATGTAAGAGAGTTTTATGTAAAGAAAGTGTGCATCACGAAAACATCCCAACCCAATGCTGCCCAAGCCCACAAGTCCAACATTAACCCATTAACCC
>NW_022103931.1:2137170-2138214 GCF_000313985.2 Echinops telfairi | reverse complement strand
AAACAATCAATATAATTCATCATGTAAAATAAAGAACCATACGATGAATCAATCTATGGAGAAATGACATTAGATAAAATTTTACCTAAAACATCCATTCCTTATAAAAACACTCTCCAATAAAACCAGCTTTAAAAAGAAAAAAACCACTCTTAATAAGTACACAAGGGAATTTTGTCAGCCTAAAAAAGCCATATATGCGAAACCAATAGCCTGCATCTCACTGAATGAAGGGAAACTGAAATCATTTCCTCTTTGAAAGGGAACTAGGCAAGATTACCCTTTATCACCACTTTTTTTCCCCATACCATTTCAGGAGTATTAGTTGGAGTTAATAAGACATCAAATAGAAATAAATGTTAACCACATAGGCACAGAAGTAATAAAAGTGTCTGGTTGAAAATGACATTATCCTATATTTAGAAAACCCCAAACTTTCTATTAAACAATTGAACTAATTGCAAAATCAGGCAACATTACAGGCTAAAAGATCAATACCATTTATGATAACTACACAAAAGAGAAATTATTTAGGAATGAATCATACCAATGACTCATACAAAGAAAACCTAATTACCAACTTTATGTGGGAAGGAAAGAAACCTAGGATCAATAAAACAATATTAAACAAAAACAAAGTAGGAGGTCTTTCACTTCCAGACCTTAAACCTTCTATGTAGCCATGATAATCAAAACAGGGTGGTATTGGTGCCACCACAGATATGAAGACCAATGGATCAGATTCAAAAACTCACAAAAACAACCAAGCACCTACAAACACCTAATTTTTGATAAATAAAACACATTTCACCTTCTCAATAAAAAAAAAGGTATCTTTACTCACAAAAGAATGAAGCAGGGAACCAATAGAGGTTTGTGGGACTAGCCCCAGTCCCAACTGCATGAACACCCCACGTCCTCCCCCAGAATAGTTCAGAGGACAGCAGTGAAGCTACAGCTCGGGGAGAGGGACATGTCTGATCAGAGCACACAGGAGCAAATGAAGAGAGGAGAGAGAGTGGAGCACATACTGGCCCACCAACC
>NW_022103931.1:2132766-2134245 GCF_000313985.2 Echinops telfairi | reverse complement strand
TGGATAAACAATCTCTAGTTCATATGGAAATTTTACACATCAGTCATAAAACTGTTTTTGGCATCCTGTCAATCTTACAAAGATAAGTATTTAACGTCACAATTCTTTTAAGAAAAAACAAATGTTTATACACCAATAGACAAGGCTTTGATTACTATATGGAGTACAGAAATGGGGTGAGAACAAGGAGAGGGGTGAAATGAGGTCACCAAGAAATGAAAGATTTAACATGGAAAAAGAAACAAAAATTGTCTCATGATAAAAATTAAAAAGGGCAGATTCTATATCCCTCAGAAGGGCATTACATAATGCCCTTATGCACTGATTAAATTTTCAGTTAATCCAGAGGACATATCCATAACAAATAACTGCATATCCAATTAAATAGTTCTAAAATACATAAAATAAACTTTAACAATTGAAAAGAGAAAATAAAGAGCTCTACAATACGTTTAATGGTAGGAGATTTAGTATATAATTTTCTATGATAAACATCTAGACAGACATTCTACAAGATATATAAAATCTAAAAACACATTGAACCAATTTGACTTATCATTATATAAAGAATACACCAAACACCAACACAGCATACATTCTTTGCACGTGTATATGAGTGATTCTCCAAGTAGATCATACAACACCCTGAAATACTGCAAAATAACTTGTTTCACAATACTGCAAATTTAGAAATCAGTAATAGGAAAAACAAGGAAAAAATACATGGGAAATGCATATTGCCATCTTTGAAATGGAATTTAAAAATAATAATTTCAAAATAATAATCTGGCGCAATGGCACAACCCTGACACATGTTGCGCCTGCTTTTAAACCATTTAAAAACCTCTCATTCTGTTTGATCAACTGACTTTTGGTCTAGGTACTAAGTTCCCCATGAACTTAATTAAATATTCAAATTCAGATTCTCATTATTTGCAATGTTACTATTTTTGATGATACACAAAGTCAAATGCTTTTACATTGTCAATAAAGTGAGTCCTTTTCTTAATTTGGCTCAAATTTCTGTAATTTAAATATTGATAAATTATCTGCAATTGCTTCAGAATTATCTTCAGCAATATTTTAATTTTGTGTCGTATTAATAGTATTTGCTATTTTCTACATTCTGTTGGATTACCTTTCTTTGCTATGGACACAAACATGTATTTTTTCCATTTGTTCTGGCATAGACAGGTACCCATGTTGGTAAGTAGGTGTTGTACAATGCTTTCAAATCAATTCCAATTTTGGTGTTTCTATGTACAAAAGAGGACAATACCTGTTCGTGGCATCCTCCCAGTATCACAGAAACAGATAAGCCACCACAGTAAAACCATCTGACAAGTGATACAGAAAATAGTGATGTAATAATTCAATTTTCCATAGAATGATCAACAATCGTGGAATCAGTGGTCAAGAAATTAAACAACATAATGCGTAGAGCATATCTGATACAAAGACATTAAAGAACCATTAAAA
>NW_022103931.1:2128731-2131162 GCF_000313985.2 Echinops telfairi | reverse complement strand
TGGAGAGAAAATGTTTTGAGAAACTATGTACAAATACGCTTTACACAATTGATGTGTGTATGGATTGGGACAACAGTTGTATGAGCCCTTAATAAAATGTTTAAAATAAAAAAAAAAGTGAAGATGGTGAGATTGTGTCTTACATATTTTTGACACGTTATCAGTGAAAATTCCCTTATTTATGTCTCATGTACTCTGGACATATCAGGAGAGGCCAGTCCTTTGAAAAGGAGAAAAGCCCCCCCAAAAAAGAGGAAGGTACTCAATAGGGTAGATTGACAAAGTATCTGGAACAATTTGTTCAAATAAGCATTGTAAGGATGGCACAGTACCAGCAAGTGTTATATTCTGATTTGCATAGGGTCGCTATGGATCAGCACTGACTTAATAGCATCTGGCCCAAACCATGGTGTTTTCAATCATGTCATATGCATGTTAAATTTGCACAATAAATAAAAAAAGGTACAAGAACAAGCCATGCATTTGAATCATGAAGCTGGTGAAGAATTCTTGAAATTACCATAGAGTACCAAAAGAACACATCATAGTTGGGGTAGATGAGCTCCTGATAGCAACCACTATAGGAACCTCTGCCAATCCCAGTGTCAATTTTTTTTTCCCCAGTGTCAATTTAACACATAGAACTTTTTGTAAATTCAGACAGGCAACCTGAAATCACGATGCTCCAAGATTATTTTTCATTTTTGAAAACTCCTTTACCCCTTGGAGGACCAGACACTCAGCATTACACTCAGAGCTTACTTGACTCACTCTGCCCAGTGAACACAGGTGTATAACACCCCTCCTGATCAGAATCCCTGTCTCACCTCAAGCTCCCATTCCTCCTATCTCTCTTACCTTAGAGACCCCTCCATGGGCAGATTACATAGCTCATGTGGCTCAGACTCACCCCTGCAGTATAAGTTGTGGACGTTTACCCTTTTCTTCCTCAGACACCCTCCTCTGTGCTCGCCTAATTTCTACACTGACCGATCAGCCCCCTGCAAGCTGGTAAGTTGACTGCCACTACCAGGTTGACTACTTCCTTTTTTACATACATTTCTTTCTTTCTTTCTTTTTTTCATATTTCTGACTGCTGCATTTTCCTTATGTTGTGGTTCAGACAGACAACTTCAACTAAAAGCAGACTCCTTTTTCTGGATCAGAATTCATATATTCCTTAATTGACCACATGATAGACCACAAAGCAAGCCTTAATAAATTCAAACACATTAAGCCCATTCAAACCATCTTCTCACACCAAAGTGCTATAAAACTGGAAATCAACAATAGAGGAGGAACATAAGGATCAATACATGGAGACTCAACAATATTAGCCTAAATTAGACATGAAATTAAGAGGTTCTTTCAAACAAATGAGAATGATAGCAATACATACCCAAACCACTGGACAATTTTTAGCAATTCATGTACACTAAAAGAGGAGAGAATCTCTTTAAACATTTAACAACGATACCTCCAACAAGTGTAACAACAACAACATAAGCCCTCTAGCAACAGAGAAAAAGAAATAACTATTGGAACAGAGAAAAATGGACTAGAAAACATAATGGAAAAAATGGTCAGTACAAGAAGTTGGCTTTTTAAAAGGATCAACAAAATTGATAAACCTCTAGTGAACTTATCCAAAAAAAGAAAAAGATGCAATATCTAGAATTATTGATGAAAGGGTTGATAGCAAAAAGGTGCAAATGAAATAAAAAGAATAATATGACAGACAGTATTCCAGCAAATTTGATACTTTAGGAAACATGGACATGTCTTTGAGGAAGACACGGCCGTAGTCTCACCGTGCTCTGTTCCCCTGCTCCCATTCCTGACTCACCACTGTTCGCTCTTGTCCAGGAACAAATTGGTCAAGAAGCTCCCCTGCTGCCATGGCATTTACGGACACCAGAAAGACACCTGTGGAACCAGAGGTGGCCATTCACAGGATTAGAACGACTCTAACCAGCTGCAAGGTGACATCCTTGGAGAAAATGTGTGCTGACTTGATCAGAGGGGCTAAGGAGAAGAACATGAAAGTGAAGGGACCAGTTAGGATGCCTACCAAGACTCTGAGAATAACGACCAGGAAAACTCCCTGTGGTGAAGGTTCTAAGACATGGGATTCTTTCCAGATGAGAATCCACAAGCATCTCATTGATTTGCACAGTCCTTTTGAAATAGTTAAGCGGATCACTTCCATCAGAATTGAGCCTGGGGTAGAGGTTGAAGTCACCATTGCAGATGCTTAATCAACTATTTTAATAAATTGATTTATCTGTTGCTTAAAAAAAAGAAAACATAGACAAATACTTAGAAATACCCTTCTACCCAAATTAAAGCAAATAGACACTAAAAAACTTCTAAAGATCATAACAGAAGGAAAAGTAGACATCAATTAAGTACAATCCAAAGAAAACCCAGA
>NW_022103931.1:2123735-2125846 GCF_000313985.2 Echinops telfairi | reverse complement strand
GATACTGGGAGGATAGAGGGAGAGTGGGTTGGAAAGAGGGAACTGATTTCAAGGAACTATATGTGACCTCCTCCCTAGGGGATGGACAACAGAAAAGTGGGTGAAAGGAGATGTTGGATAGGGCAATCTATGACAAAATAATAATTTATAAATTATCAAGGGTTCATGAGGGAGGGGGTATTGGGGAGGGAGGGGGAAAATGAGCTGATGCCGGGGGCTTGGGTAGAGAGCAGATGGATTGAGAATGATGAGGGTAAAGAATGTACAAATGTGCTTTACATAATTGATGTATGTATGGATTGTGATAAGAGTTGTATAAGCCCTTAATAAACGATTTAAAAAAATCCAATGGCTAATATCACATTCAATGATGAAAAATGAAAACATTCCCACTGAAAAATGGATGTTCCGTAGCATCACTCTTATTCAACATTGTGCTGGATGCCTTACCAGGAGCATAGGACAACAAAAAAGAAATCAATAAAGTACAACTGTGCAGAGAAGTTAAGCTTTCTTTGCAGACTATATGATGTTATATAGAGAAAACCCTAAGGTCTTCATAAAAAGACTGTTAAAAACAATTGAGAGAATTAATAAGGAAGCAGGATACAAGATTAGCCAGGCAAAAATCAATTGAATTCCTATATCTCACTGAAGAACGCTCCAAAAGAGAGAATAAGGAAATAATATTAACAATAACCACACAAAATTTGAACTACCTAAGAGTAAACTTTACCAAAGAAACAAAAGACATGTACAAAAAAAGGTCCAGAGCATTCACATAAGCCAAGAGACATAAATGGGATAATATCTGGTGTTCATGGATAGGAAGACTATATTGTGTAAATGGCAATACTACCTAACATGAGCTATACATTCTCTCAATACCCATCCAAATCCCAACATCGTTCTTTAAAGTAATGGAAAAACTAATTACAACCTTTGTATAGATAGGCCCAATATGAACCAAGACCTTTTCAAAATGAAGAACAATGTAGGTGGTCCTATGTGCCTAGCCTCAAAACCTGCTACATGGCCACATTTTTCAAAATATCCTGTTACTGACTGGTATAATAATAGATACATAGACCAACAGAACAGGACAGAACACCCAGGAAAAAAAAAATCTAAGTCATAGACACCTGTAGCCTTTGGATTTAGAGCTGAAACTATGGTGTATGAAAAATAAAAATGTACAGTACTAGTGCTCCATGTACTTACTACTTACATATACTTACTACTTCAGTGCCCTACTTGCTTTATTAAGATATTTACTAGTCTGGTAAACCTGGTTCTGCCACTGTTGTTGAATATTGTTAAGTTTTGCAATAACACCAAGCCCCATTGTTTGTGTAAACACTGACCAGTCACAGAAGTATTTTTTTGGTACAAGTCAATCTGCATTGTGATTTTCAGCCAGCCTATGCTTCTTTCATCTCCTTTACACAAGTATGTTCTAAATTCATTGCCAGTGGCTAAATTAATGACACTATCAATAGAATGACCTTACACTCCAGGAAACTGGTTGATAATATTCTCTAATATAAAATGACAAAGATGTCTTTAAGGTGAACCAGAAGTATATATCAACCGTAGATATAAGAACGGATTTGGGGGCTCACACTTAGTCCTAGTCCCAATTTCAGAAAAATTAGTTCTTATGTCATGTCTCTGCTGGACCTATGCCTCATGAAGAAATCACAGAAGATAGAGGTACTACCGGCAAACATGGTGAAGAAATTAGTTTATGCCCAGCTGTCAGAATAGGATCTGGGGTCTTAAAAGCTTGCCTTCAAACAAGCAGTCATCTAAGTGGGGTTTCATCTAAGCCTACATGGAAGAATTACACCAGCCTGTGTTATCCAAGGATTATAAATATTATAATCCAAATTTGACAGAATTTTATCAGTTTAAGTTGTGAATACCTGGGTTGCAAATGACTATGGACCACAGTTGAATCCCAACATTCATTTGCAGGAACCACACATAGATTAAGCTTCAGAAAAATCTCCACTGGCCGTAATTAAGGCCAGGGTTATGAATAGCCCTGTTATCAAGCTGCACTGTAAAGTCAGTTATGGTAGGCAGGTTGAAATGTGATATCTTATTTG
>NW_022103931.1:2122483-2123635 GCF_000313985.2 Echinops telfairi | reverse complement strand
ACTATGGACCACAGTTGAATCCCAACATTCATTTGCAGGAACCACACATAGATTAAGCTTCGGAAAAATCTCCACTGGCCGTAATTAAGGCCAGGGTTATGAATAGCCCTGTTATCAAGCTGCACTGTAAAGTCAGTTATGGTAGGCAGGTTGAAATGTGATATCTTATTTGTTCTTCCTTTTGACCTATTTAAAGTTGTTTCACTTTTGAAAAAGTAATGTGTGCATTAAGCTTCAAGTAAATCCCTGAAAGCAAGGATTTACTGACCATCCAGGTATTTGAATAGCCCTGCTATCATGCAGAGAGCATTGGAAACTGGGTTACTGTTGATATAGTTAGGTTAAAATTTAACACTTTATTATCTGATCTCCCTTTTGACTCATTTTAAAGTTGTTATAGTTTTTCCTGTTTTCTGTTCGATTATGGTTTTTCATTGTTTATTTGTAGTGGTGGTTAAGATGGTTCCTGTTTTTTTAAATGTTTTTTTGTTTGTGAAATCCAGCTTAAGTCAACCTATTGTAATCGGATTAATAGCTTCTTGGCGGTGTGCCTGGAGAGGTTGAGGGGAAATGGGGAGCTAAAAACAAAAAAAGAAATGGGGAGTTAATAACAGTGCAAGAAGCAAGGAAATATTCTAAAATTCATTGTGGGAATGATTGTACAGTTCTTCCTATGATTATATATATTGATTTAAATATGTTTAAAGTCAATCTACTGAAACAGATGGACTACAATCTAATTTGTTGCTTCAATGTCTTAGAATTACCAGAGACAATCTATTGGAGGCAAGTGAAATCCAGAATAAACCTCTAAAACACAACCCCCCATTTCAACCTTGCTGACCTTCTCTATCACTAACCACCGACTAGAGAGCTAAGGCCAGAAGTAGGGGAGTAGATAAGGGATGGGGGATTGTGGTTGCTGAGATCATATTGCTTTGGGGGCTTGTGCTTGCTCAATTTCTTCAAAGTGTTGAGATTCAAAGGGAACTCTGTCGCTTCTCTTCTCATTCCACTGGTCCTGAGTCCTCAGACCCCTGTTCCTAGCTATCTCCTCTACTCAGCCCCGCACAAACAGTGGCACCCATACCTATAATGCAAGAGGTGCTGGCCAACTAGCGACTGTCGCACACTTCCTACCTTTTTTCCTTT
>NW_022103931.1:2117168-2121668 GCF_000313985.2 Echinops telfairi | reverse complement strand
AGTGTATAGCAGGAGGCGGACCACGAGTGGCTGCAGCGAGAGTTATTGCACCTGCTCAACCAAGCCCAGCTGTAGCGTAGGCAGGTGGACACGTGGGATCTGGTGCTCATGCAAGGCTGGCAGAGCTGAGGCCACCTCGGCCAACTCCCAGCCCAGCTAGCGGCCCAGCTGTCTGGCACCCTGCACAATTAAGTGGAGCCTGGGCCTATAGCTATCTCTTGTGGCCCTTTAGCCTGGCCCAGCCTCTGTCACATGCTGTCTCCCAGATTCAGTCGCCTGAAGGCTCAAGGTCCCAGTCTTTGGTGCCTTTGTGCACTGGTTCTTGTATTCTGCCCTTCCTGCTGGAGGAGAGCACCTGGATCTCTCCCTGGGTCATGTCGGGTTTGGCCTCCTGCCCGCCAAGTCCCACCGCTAGTCTCCAGATTTGCTCCGGGCTCAGACTCCTTGTTATCCCGTGTCAAAGGAGAAGGTTAACAGGGACACTGCCACTGACAACTTATTGGACAGAACCTTGATCAGGGAAAGGCCAGCCTGTTGGTGTGGGCAATTCAGGATACCCATAACTCAAGGGCTGTTGTTTACAATAGCCTGGCCCACTGGGTACCAGTCTGCTTCACTGCATGTGTCCTGAGTTGCCACACCCGCGGATTTCCTATCTCTGAGCTGTGAGATTTCTCTATGCCCCTGAGTCCTGACTGTCAACTGGGATTCTCCAGCCCATATTCAGCAACTGAGCACAGCTAGCCCCAAAGCCACGTGCTGTCAGATAAAGAGCCAACATGGAACTTCTGGTCAGGAGGTATCCAGAAATGGGGGCAAGGGCAGGATCAGGGACCCTGCAGGCAGGCAGTGACTGGATGAGGCAGCTCTGTGGTCAGGGCTCCCACGGAGAGCCTTAGGGAATGTGTCATGGACAGTCAAAAAGGTATGTTGTGAAGTTATCCATATGAATCCTTTAAGGCTAAATTATTTTCTGCTTTGAATATGTTTTCATTGAAACCATGTGTTTTCCATTTTGGGCAAAATGAAAAAAAAATTTTTTTTCATTAAAAAACAAGAGCAGAAAATACCATAGGTTAGATCAGAGAAGTATATATCAACAAAGTAATATTCTTGCTTTTCAACGCTTTAAAGAGTTCTTCTGTAGCAGATTTGTCTAATGCAATATGTCTGATTTCTTGACTGCTACTTCCTGAGTGTAGATTGTTAATCCAAGTAAAATGAAATCCTTGACATCAATCTTCTCCATTTTAATCATGTATATTAGTCTAATTGTGAGGATTTTTGTTTTCTTTACATTTCTTTCCACAAGCCTGTCGTTTTATTTTCATCTTCAAGTGCTTCAAGTTGTCCTTGCATATCCCAAGTTGTTAATAACCCTTCTTCCAATCTTGATGCCAGTCTTCCGTATATAGTCCAGCTTGTCATATTACTTGTCCAACATATAGAATGAGTGTGTGGTGACAGCATACACCATGATGGTCGCCTATCTTGATTTTAAACCGTGAAGTATTACCTTGTTTTGTTCATGTGACTGCCTCTTGTTCTATATACAAGTTACACATGAGCACAATCAACTGTTTTGGAATTCCCATTCTTCTTGCTATCCATACTTTGTTATGATCCACAGTTAAATGTGTTTGCATATTCAATATTCTCTGCTTTCAATGAATATATCTATCTGACACTAGCAATGATATCTCAATCCATACATCCATCCATCCAATGTTTTGAGAACGATGATGGCAACAAATGTACAAGCCCATTTGTACATTTGTTGCCATCATCGTTCTCAAAACATTTGCTTTCTACTTGAGCCCTTGCTATCAGCTCATTTTTCTCCTCCCTTGCTCCCCCCCATGAACCCTTGATAATGTATAAATTATTATTTTGTCATATCTTACACTGTCCAATGTTTCCCTTCACCCACGCTTCCATTGTCCATCCTCCAGGGAGGTTATATGTAGATCCATGTAATTGGTTCCCCCTTTTTACCCTACCTTCCCTCCACCCTCCCGGTATCGCCACTCTCACCACTGGTCCTGAAGGGATCATCTGTCCTGGATTCCCTGCGCCAGCTTTTTAAAACATTTCAATTGTATGAACTACTGGGGGTCTTTTTAAAATCATTTTATTGGGAGCTCATACATCTCTTATAACATTCCACACATCAGTTGTATCAAGCAAAATTGTACATATGTTGCCATCATCATTTTCTAAACATTTACTTTCTATCTGAGGCCTTACAATCAGCTCCTCTTTTTTCCCCTCCCTCTCCCCTTGCATCCTCGTGACCCCTTGATAGATTATTATTTTCATATCTGACATGGACCACTGTCTCCCATCACCCATTATGCCTCGGTCATTGCGATCTGTTGCCCCTTCCTCCCTTTTACCCCTCCCTTCCCCATATCCTCCTGGCATTGCTACTCCCATTTCTGTTCTTGGCGGGGGTGGGGTGGGGGGGCATCTGACCTGGATTCTGTGTGTCATGAGCTCTTATCTTTGCCTGTGTACATGCTCCAGTCTAGCCAGAACTGAAAGGGAGGACTGGGGTGAGGGAGCCTCAAAGAACTAGAGGAATACTGTGTTTCATTGGTGCTATGCTGAGCCCTGGCTGACTCATCCCTTCTTGTCTTTTGCCATGACACTAGAATGGGGGTGAGAGACCTTTTTGGTATTTCACTAATTTTTCTGGAACCTTGATTTCAGGGCATCTTGGACTTCTTCCTTCATTACCATTGGTTCTTGATCATTAGCTACCTTGATATGGTTGAATGTTAACCAGTTATTTTTGGTACAGTGCCTGTGTATTCTTTCCATTTGCTTTTGCTGCTTCTTGCATCATTCAATTATTTTGTCTATATCCTTCAATATTACAACTCAAATTTTTTGTTTTTCTTCAATTCTTTCAGCTGGAGATATACTGAATGTATTCTCCCTTGTTGGCTGTCTAGCTGCAGGTCTTTACACATTGGATGAAAGTATCCTTTGAAAATTTCTATTCAGCTCTTCATCACTTTTCCCATTCCATTTGTTCAATTTGCTGTAGCTACCCTATATTCAAGAGCAAGTTTTACAGTCTCCTCTGATATCCACTTTGATCTTTTCTTTCCTGTCTTGCTTCCTCATGTATGATCTTTTTTATGTTATCCCACAACTCTTCAAGTTTTCTATCACTAATGTTCCATGCATCAAATCTGTTCTTTAAATGTTCTCTAAATTTAGGTGGGATATTCTCATTGTTGTTTTGGTTTTCATGTACTTGTTTAAGATTCTTGAACTTCAATCTGAACTTACATAGGAGAAATTCATGGTCTGTACTACAGCTGGCCCCGATTTTTCAGATCTCCTGTCTCTTCAGTAGATGGTTGAAATTGACTTAAGTTTTGGGAGGCGCTACCAACCACTATAGCTAATGGTTCAGAAAACTGAAGAATTCTACCAACTTCTTCAGATGTGGTGATGATACTGAGTCTCTGCATCATCTCTTCCCCTAGATGCAGTGTATGTGGCTCCTTATTTATTCCATCTGACAAGGTCCGTGTATATAGTTACCATTTACATTATCCAAAAAAAGTTATTTGAAAGTCACTGGCCATGCAAAATTCTTATCATGGAATTTTCAGCTTAATTTTTAACACCAGTGCCATATTTTCCAACTACTTATATTCCCTCTGTTTCCAACCCTTACACTCCAGTTATCAATGCATCTTTATTGCATGTTTAATCAGTTTCAGACTGATGAAGTGGGTAGTATTCTTCCATTTTCTTCACGAGTAGTTTTATTGGTTATTAGTACCCCAAAGGACTTCAGTTAATTTCAATCATGTTCTAAAGAGGCTGGATGTCTTCTGAATAATCAGCAGATTGTCTAACACAAGAAAGGTTAGTGCCAAGTGGAACTTTGTCCTATTACCCTGCTCACTATACTTAATTGATAGCTCCTCCCAGATTGTTCCTAAAGCTACCTTGATGTAAGGGAAAATTAGGCATGTAATGCCAAGGTACACTCTCTCTGGCTCTCTCCTGCCCACCTCATCTCTCTCCTGCAGCTATCCCCTGCCCCTTCGGCCCGTGCTGTGTGCGGACCTAGCTTTTGAGATCATGGCCATCCAGGAGGTGAGCATGCTACCATGAAATGTGTCTGAATTCTTTATTTAACTCTCTCTTCTATATCCCCTTATTCTCCATGACTTTATTATAATCTTTTTATATATATAATAAGCCATTATAATCCCTGATGTTTTGCATGTTTTTCAAGAGGATGAAACAAAATGACTACTAACGCAAATCCTGTGAAAATGAGACATCATTGGGCATGTGGTGTGAGGATGAAAAGAAATGGAGAAAAAAACAAATATAAAAACGAGTACCTTAAATCACTCTAGTCCACTCTTTCAAAGATCTGCTCAATAATTCAAATGACTGGAACATTCATTTTGTTAACTACCAAACTGCTACTCAACTGGGACTGATTTACCTCAGGTTAAAGCCTCA
>NW_022103931.1:2114428-2116466 GCF_000313985.2 Echinops telfairi | reverse complement strand
TTGCTGTCCTGCTAGGTATAAAATTGGCCATCTCAAAAGCAGGAGGTAAATATTACAGCAAGAGAGAATTACCTGTGATGGATTGCATCCTTGGAACATCCAGATTCACTTCACATCGACCCTGATGGATCCAGGAAGCAGCTTTGACACCAGAGGAGCTGCAGCATAACCAGGAACCAGAGCATGACACAGAGCAGGGGACTTCCCAGTGCAGAGAGCAAACAAAGATCAGTGATTTGGCTCAAGAGGCTGCCTTGTGAAGTAGGGTGCCTCTGCACACTTATTTGTGGAAACTGGGTTTTGGGTTTATGGACCGATGATGCTGTATTTGTGAGCCTTTGGTTGAGACTCATAGTAGAGTAGCACGCACATTTGATATTTTTTACTTTAATTTTAAATTTTTCTTTATTGCTCTGAATAGGATAAAACATTGAATAAACATATTGCTATTAAACATCTTTGTCCTGTTCCTATTCTCAGAAGGATATATTTATTAATTATTCAGCTCTGGAGCCTAAACAGTAGTCATTACACAAAACAAAACAACCCACTGCCATTGAGTCAATTCTCCCCCGTAGTGACCCTACAGGACAGGGTAGAACTGCCCCTGTGGGTGTCCAAGACTGTAAATTTATATATTATGAATTTATTAATTGGGAATTAATACATATGTCATTCCATAGCTCAATCACGCCAAGCAAATTGTATAATTGCTACCACAATCCGTTCCCAAGCCTTCTTTTTCTACATGGATTCCTTGACATCATCTCCCTTTTACACCTCACCACCACTCTCTCCCCTAACTCCTTATTCTACTTGCTGTCCCTATAGGTTCATCAATCCTGGGTTTCTTATACCCAAAACCGGAAAAACATGTAACAATTTAAAAAGGATGTCCTCCAATGACATAACACCTCAGAGATACAACCCAGTATGAACATATAAAAATAAAACTATACAAAGCAAAAAAGGAGCTGATACTAAGGGCTCAAATAGAAAGAAAAGGTTTGGAAATGTTGATGGCATCATATGTATAAGTGTGCTTAATACAATTGAATGATGGACTGTCATAAGATTTGTAAGAGCCCCCCAATAAAATGATTAATAAAAAATAACAATTTCAAATTAATGGTAAAATAGATACAATTTAATAAATAACAGCTATCTAAGCATAAAAAAAGTTTCAAGTGCTTCTTCTTTAGAGTGCTTAAAATGGCAAGTAGCAAATTTATATATATATATTGCAATCAAGAGAAGAAAAATCAGAGAACTTAAAGGTATTTAGCAAAGTCAAAAGATGAAACTATAGTCCCCTGGAGCAATTATACAATTTGGCTCTTGCAACAAAAAGCAAAGGTTTAGGTAAGGCAGTCTCTGCCCCATCTGCCCAATGTCACCCCTAGTCAGCCCTGTTCTGCATTCCCTAGGCACCAGAAGCAGGTATAAGGACCCTCTAAAACAGTGGTTCTCAACCTTCCTATTACTGCTACCCCTTAAAACAGTTCATCATGTGACCCTCAACCATAAAAATTATTTTCGTTGCTACTTCATAACTGTAATTTTGCTACTGTTATAAATCGTAATGTAAATATCTGATATGCAAGTTGTATTTTCATTGTTACCAATTGAACATAATTGAAGCATAGTGATTTATCATAAAACAATATATAATTATATATTGTGAAATATTTCTTTCTAATTTCAAATAAATGAAATTTTGTCTTGAAGCATGGTATAGCATGGGTAGCAGTCTTCATGGCCGGTACTCGTATGTGGGCATATCTGCATGTGGGCAGATGTGCCTGGAGACAAAGAGGTGCAGTATCTCGGTTCCTAAGACCATCGGAAATATGTGTTCTCCTATGGTCTTAGGTGACCCCTGTGAATGGGACATTTGACCCCCAAAGGGGTCACAACCCCTTGAGAACTGCTCTCAAGATTTGTTCAAATCTGGAGGAGAAAACAAGGGACCAACAGTTCCAGGGGGACATGAGAGAGGGAGAGGTGGGGGAAAGGAAGTGGTGTTAACAAACCCAGG
>NW_022103931.1:2112600-2113577 GCF_000313985.2 Echinops telfairi | reverse complement strand
TTCCATTACTATTTCAAAAGGGTTTATCTATCTTGGATTTCATGCATCAAAATTATATAAATGAACAGAAGTAGATCTACAGCATTAGTAACAGACTGAAAAAAATTTACTTCTCAGTCAATTTAGTTTGGCTTTGTTTTGACAAATTTGTTCATTAACTAAATCTGACACGAGTGGCTCAAATTTCCCATAATCTACCATAAAACCAACAATATCCCATCGCTGTTAAGTTGATACTGACTCACAGTACCCTATAGGACAGAGAATGGCCCCATAGGATTTCCAAGGCTGTACACCTATACAGAAGTAGCCAGACACATCTTCCTTCAAAGTGGACAGTGGGCTCCAACCACCAACCTTCTTTTTCTAGTAGTTGAACACTTTGTCACTGTGATACCAGGACTCCTAATCTAACATTGTCGTTGGTAGGTGCTGTTGTGTCGGTTCCAACTTTTAGGGACCCTATGTACAACAGAACAAAACCGTGCCTGGTCTGGTACCATCCTCACAATTGTTTGACCCCATTTGTTGTAGCCACAACAAATTTTCCTAGTTGTCGATGCCCCTCTTCTTTACCATGCATGATGTAATTTTGCAGGGACTGGTCTCTGCTAAAAAAGCATGTCTCACCATCCTTGGGTCTAACGAATATTCTGTTTCTATTTCCTCCAAGACAGATTTGTTTGCTCTTTTGGCCGTCTGTGGTACTTTCAATAGTGTTTACCAGCACCATAATTCAATCTTCTTTGGACTGTCTTAGTCAATGTCCAACTTTCATATGTGTATGATGCTACTGACAATAGCACTGGTTGGGTCAGGCTTGTCTTCATCCTCCTTGCTCTAGTAACTGCTTGTCAACACTTTAAAGGCAACTTGTACAGCAAATATACCTAGTACACTATGTCATTTGATTTCTTGATGGCTGTTACCATGAATATTGATTATAGATTCAAGTAAAAGGAAATCTGTGACGTCAA
>NW_022103931.1:2109316-2111088 GCF_000313985.2 Echinops telfairi | reverse complement strand
TCTAAATACAGGCATGTGCATATGTAAATATGTATATATGACAATTAGTATATAGATCTATGTGCATATATTTAAAGGTTTAATATTAAGGTAGCAGATGGACATTGGGCCTGTAATCAAGCACTCCCTCCTCATAAGAACACTTTGTTTTATTAACCTGGCATTCCATGATGCTCACCTTCCCGATATGATCGCTGAAGACAAAGTAGGTGAATAAGCAAATGTGGTGAAGAAAGCTCATGGTGCCCTGCTATCAAAAGATATAGCTTCGGGGGTCTTAACGGCTTGAAGATAAACAAGCGGCCATCTAGCTCATTAGCAACAAAGCCCACATGGAAGAAGCACACCAGCCTGTGTGATCATAAGCTGTTGATGGGATCCGGTGTCCAGCATCAAAGAAAAAAGAAATCATATTGTGAGTGAGGGGGAGTGCGGAGTGGAGAATCAAAGCCCATCTGTAGGCAATTGGACATCCTCTTACAGAAAGGTCTCAGGGAGGAGATGAGCAACTTTCCTCTAATTCTTTATTGCTTCTTGTCCCTTGTTATCATGACCCCAAAGCAACCTTACAAATCTGACTAGACCAGAGGATGTACACTGGTACAGATAGGAACTGAAAACACAGGGAATCCAGGACAGATAAACCCCTGAGGACTAATATTGAGAGTAGCTATACCAGGAGGGGAAGGGGTAGGTGGAGGGAGAGGGGGAACTGACCACAATGATCTATATAACCCCCTCCCAGGGGTAAGGACAACAGAAAAGTGGGTGAAGGGAGACATTGGTCAGTGTAAGACATGAAAAATGTATTTATAAATTATCAAGGGTTCACGAGGGAGAGAGAATGGGATGGTGAGGAAGGGAGGGGGAAAATGAGGAGCTGATACCAAGGGCTCAAGTAGAAAGAAAACGTTTTGAAAATGATGGCAACAAATGTACAAATATGCTTGACACAATGGATGGATGAATTTTGATAAGATTTATGAAACCCCAATAAAATTAGTAAAAAAACAGAATTTATACGTCAAAAATCAGTCATTTTACCAAAGGCTCAAATAGAAAGTAAATGTTTTGAAAAGGATGATGGCCACATATGTAAATATGCTTGATACAATTGATGTTTACAATGTTATAAGAACTGTAAGAGCCCCTAATAAAATAATGTTTTAATTAAATAAAAATGCAGAAATTAAAAAAACAAAAAAAACATTCAGGCATCCAACAAACATGAAGTAATTGTCCTAATTGTATACTCCTAGACTAACAACCCATGGCCATTGAGTCTATTTAGATTCATAGTGACTACAAGACTAGGGTTTCTGGGAGTATAAATCTTTATGGGAGCTGACAGCCTTATTTTTCTCTTGCAGACTGGTTGATGGGTTTGAACTGTGGACCTTATAGTTAACAGCCCAACACTTAACCCACTGCACCACGATCAAAACAATGATGAGATATTATCTTACCCCAGCAGTAATGGTAAAGTTCAATAAGACAGAAAACAACAAATGCTAACCAGGGTGGGGAGAGATAAAAAGTCTCATGCATGCTGGAGGGGCTGTATGATGCTGCGACCACTGCAGAAGATGGTATGGTGCTTCCTTACAAAGTTGGATATAGAAATAGCATTTAATTGAGCAGCCCCACCACTAGGCTTATATTCTAAAGAAATAAGAGCTGGGACATGGACAGATAATGGTCATCATGTTTATTGTACAATAATACATCATGTTATGGTACATGTTTATTGAACAATGAATGTACAAATGTAC
>NW_022103931.1:2101809-2107592 GCF_000313985.2 Echinops telfairi | reverse complement strand
AAGTATTCTTGCATGGAGGGAGTACTTGAGTGGAGGCCTAATGTCCATCTGCTATCCTTAATACTAAACCTATAAACATATGCACGGGGAAGCTGGGAGTGCCAGCTCCAAGGGGCCAGTCATCTTTTCTTTAGAAAACAGCCTGGAAAAGAAGAAAACTCTAAAACTTAACAATTTGAATGACCAGGAAGCAAAAATCAGGCTTTTTCTTTATTTTCTCCTAAAAATATTTCCCCTAGATATCTGTGCATGTCACTGATATAATGGCCAAAGTCAATGGAAGCTAAATCACAAATTTGAGGAAGAAAGCATTTTGGCACTCTGCATTATTAAGGAAGAGTAAAATAAATTCTTTCAGAACAATTGAACTTTTGTCATTTTTTGAGATTCTGTAACCCACAGCTCATAGCAGCCCATTCAGCAAGTCAAAGGGCGCCAACTCATATGTGATCCCTCCATGCCAAAACCATGGAGGGCTCAACTGAGAGCTTGGGTTCCCAACTGACTACTTTGAAAAGCCTTGGTCTAAAGGGGAAGCTCACCTCTTCTCCAAGTCTCAAAACCCATCCAATTCTCATGGAAATCACAAGATCCCAAAGGTCCTTCACAAGCTCAACCTACTCTGCATTACTTGAAGAGGAGACACTCCTCAAGGGTACCTCCTCCAGAAATGATGACAGTAAGGACAGTGTCTTCAGCATAAGACTGTCATGTGAGTCCCTGGGATCGGCTGGGCTGGGCTCCCATAGTGGCCTGAGCTTACATTGGATGTGGGTATCCTTGGGTGGAAATCACATCCGCAGCATCTGCTTCCCTTGCTAGGCTACAAGTAAGTGTGTAGCAACCATTTCTCTCCTGTTCATGGTTCAATTCGATCACAATTTGTTGAATAAGGAGGCTGTCAAAAAAACTCAGTGCCTCCTGGGTAGGGTGGTCAAGTTGAAATCCTAGCTCAGGCACGCAGTTGTCAGATATGCTTGTGACAACTTCCCCTGTGGTGTGTACGTGTGCGTGTGCACGTGGGTACATGTTCGTGTCTTGTCTTTTTGCCTCACAACCAAGAAACTCCCTATTTTGCAAACTGGTTTTAGTTTAAGCCCCAATTCTATTCTAGACCCATGCCTCGTAGGGTCTATCCTTATCATCCTGAGAGTCCTCAGGTGCTCCCCACCTCAAGCAGCTCCTTTCCCCAACACTGTGTGCCCTTGAGTCAGTCTGTTTCCTGGTCTGGAACATGAGATGAGGGTAGTTTAAGAGCAAAGAGCCGATCTGTTCTGGAACACCACAGGGACAAAAATCCATGACTTGAGGGATTTAAGCCTCATGCTCCTAACAAGTTGACAGGATTGTGCTGGCAAAAATGCATGCCACCCATCCAAGTAGCTCTGAGGCAAGCAATATGCTTCTCAAGATATGGGACTTGCCCAGAGGAACCAACTCAGGGACAGTAGAAAACAGACAATATGACCATCCCAGGAGCCATTTGCCAGGAAATGTATCTTGCTTTCTTAGAGATCATAGAAACACGGAAGCAACTGAGTCTCAAGAGATCAGCTCATATGATTGGATTCTGAGCTCACTTATATGTAAGCCCCTGAAGCAAGAAAAGTTAGTTCTTATGATATGGCCCAGCTCTTTACCATGGATCACTGAAGGTATGAATGCTAGAGCAAAGTGTGGTGAAGAAATCAGATGGTGCCCAACTATTAGAAAGACTAGCATCTTAAAATCTTGTCTTTAAACAAGCAGCTATCTAAATGAGGTATCAGCTGAACCCACATGGAAGAAGCATACCAGCTGGTGTGATCCAAGAATTGTAAATAATAAAACCCAAGATCAAAGGAACGAATTGCATTAGAGCTTAAATTCTGAGTGCCCAGTTTGCAGAAAGTTATGGATGACAGTAAAAGGCTCAAATCCATGTGCAGAGTCCCCACAGGGATTAAGTCTCCATTGAACTCCCTTAGACAATGACCAGAGGTGTGAATCGTGCAGATACAGTTAAGTTTGATCTTAAGTTTTTAATTTGTTCTACTTTTTATTTTCTGCTTTCTTTAGATTGAGGATTTTCTGTTTTATTTTGTCCCTGTTGGAATTTTTTGGTATGATTTTCCTTACATAAAATCCAGTATAGGTAAATCTGTGGAGACAGAAACTAGAATAATTGTTTCTCAGGGTTATGGCAAGGGAAATTGAGGGGAAATGGGGTGCTAATAACAATGAGCACAAAAATTAAGAAAATGTTCTAAAACTGATTGTGGTGATCACACAATTCTTCTGTAAAATATACAAACAATTTAATTGCATGGCACATGAATTACATCAGTGTTTTTAAAAAGATTGTGATCATCCAGTTTCAGTTCCTTAAGAATTTCCCTTTGTTCCATGCCCTTTTAAGTAGCTGCCTGACTGTAAACCCTCAGTCACAATTATGACTTTGTTCTAATGGTCTTCCTCTAAACCAGATGATGTTTGTCTTGTTTAAGACTTAATAAACATTTTCCATAAATTATATTTGCAATTTGGAGTCTCTTTTGTACCCTCCAACAGTGCTTGTCCTTGAATTTACAGTTGGAATGCAGTGGATGAAGATACAAAAAGGATTTTAATTTACCCACATATATTCAGCTACCTATAATAAAGTCAAAAAGAGAAATAAAGTTCTGTATTATGCTCCAACATTGATGAACCTTGAGAGCATTATGCCAAGTGAAATAAGTCAGTCACAAAAGAACAAATGTAGTAGTATATTTCTATTTATATTAAATATTCTAGGGTAGGCAAGTATTCTTAGGGAATAAAGTTGTTAGTGGTCACCAGATTGAGGCAGGGTGAAGAGGGAAAGTTTAGGGGACATTAAGCTTTTGTGAAGGGTTATGGGAACAAATGAGAGTGCTGTAGGGCACAAAGAATATGCCAAATTCCAAATATAAGGAGATTATTAAGACAAGAGAAGACAAAGATGCACCACCCGGACAAGGAAGACTTAGCATGAGGCCTTAATGGCATCCAAGGATTTAAGTCAGTCGCTTAAATAGTACATGGGAGAACAAAGGAAACTGTCACAGAAGTATGATTGGTGATATATCAAGACTTGACCATTTCAGGCAGGATTATAGAATGGGAATGGACCATGACTGGGACACGTTCCTTATGCTAGACAGAGACCTTACAAGGCTGGTCCGGGACCTTCTGACCAAGGCAGTCAGGGCATGACTCATGACTAGGTGACTCCAGTGTAGCAGTCTCCATCAAGGATACACCAAGGCAAGCCCCTAAGAAGACTCCCCTTCCTAGGGCTGGATGGCATCTGGGAGCCCTGGTGCCATCATGGCTATACGTTGGGATGCTAACTTCAAGGTCAGCTGTTTGAAACCACCAGCCCCTTCGAGGGCTTTCTATAACCATGAAGTTGCAGTCTAGGAACCATAGGGACAGTTCTACCCTGTCCTATAGCGTTGCTCAGTCAAGCATCACCTCAATGGCAATGTGTTTTGTTTTGCAAGAGACTACACCTCAGGGGAAGATTGTTCACACTCCTGGTTAATGATCAGGAGTTCAGGAGTTTAGTCCCTGTGGAGACTCTGCAAATGAATTTTGAGCTTTCATTGTTGCCAACCTAGTGCTCACCATTTAAGCTAGCTCAAGAATTGCAAGGAGTTGGACTATAAAACCCATCCCAAACCCACTACCACCAAGTCCATTTCACCTTGACCCTATCGGACAGAACTACCCCTCTGGCTCTCTGAAACTGCAACTCTAAAAGTACGTGAATAAGAGACCTTGCCCTCGGGAGCATTGAAAAGAGGGGAGACAGGTACCATACACTCAAGGACAAACACGTGGGAGAAGAGAACGGGATTTATTGGTTTTGACTTTGTTGGTAGGATTGGACCAAGTTTGAGGTTGTAGGAGATTCTTGAGGCAGGGAAGAGTTGGACTTTGTACTCCTGACAGGCACTACTGTGGACCTGGTCCAGTCACTTGGGAGACCTTGAAGTAGTCATTTGAACTCTTGTCTCTTTTTATTTCAAAATCAGGGAAGCAATAATGCCTCCTGTAGCTCAAGGCTGGAGCACACAGATCTGAGCTTGGGGAAATCGGTGGTTTCAAGGATAATCCCTACCAGTTGCCTGGGATTTGATTAGGACTCAATGCAGCCCCATGTGGTCCAGAGTCAGATGGATGATTTTCCTCAAATAGATGCCCAGACCGCTCTTCTAAGGTCTTCATGGACTCCAACCTCCAGATCTTTGGTTAGCAGATGAATGTTATTTGTTTGCCCCAAGGACCCTGGAACAATTCCAGTTTTCTTGTTAATTTCAGGCTATCCAGGACAGATCTATAGATTAATATGTGAATGCTACTTAGATCCTGATCCAAATCAACTCTGCAAAAGAAGAAAAGTCCTTCATGCTGCTGAGACACTTAGGCATTTGGAGTTTGGAGATTGATTGTGTGTCTGATGCTCTTAAGGAATTGTTCATTATACCAGGTATTATAATGGCACTGTACTTTACATACTAAAATAGTTGTGGATTCTAATTTACCAATAAAGCTTCTCTATCCAAGGCTCTATGATCCCCACCAGATGGTTGGGTGCACTATGCTTCCCAGTATATAAGAGGGGACTGCTCAGTTTCTCTTACCACCCTGCTGGCTATAAGGATGAGCCATCTTTTAAGTTGCAGCAGGGAGAAACCAAGGTCCTTCAAAGAGTATACCCAAGATCTGTCTGAAATGGCCCAGACCAAATGCAGGACTGAGACTATGGGATAACTGCCTCATCCAAAAGTGTGGAACAGTGACAGGTGGGCTGGCTTCCTGGCCCATGGAGGCTAAGGCTGTGACCATGTGGCTGAATGGATGAAGAGACCAATGACTCTTCTTCCAATTTGCTGATCTTGCTTTGGCTTGAGCTTTTCCATAAGAAAGCATTTAATTGTATGATGTGAATTGTATGTCAACAACTGCTTCCTTTCTGTAAAAAAAGTTTAAGGGTACAAAAGAAACCTCATTTTGAATCTAATTTAAAAAGAACCTTTATTAAGTCTTAAGAGACAAATACAACACATCACCCGGATGAGGGAGACCACCAACCCAAGGTTGAAATGGCAGCCAAGGGCTCATAATTGAGACTCTAAAATGGGGTGTGTGGGGAAACTGTCATAAGGCATGACTGGTGGCAGAGTCACATAGAGTAACAGGCGGACCTATGCACTGAAGCATGAACTAGTCCATGATTGGGACGTGCCCACCATTGGATAGCAGTCTACTGCTTCTTCCCACATTAGCATGCGCTTCAAAGTCCAAAGGAGTGTTCGGCGTATTTAGTCTGCACCAGGTATTTAAGGTAGAGTCCAGTTCACTTAGTGAGGTTTCCAAAGCAAGTCTTTCTGAAGAGACCTACGGAGAACACTGTAAAATGTCCACAATAGTTCCATATACAGAACCTAAGACACATTCAATCTGTTCAGGGATTTATTTTCATTATTAACCATTTTGTATCAGTTGAAATTCACAAACCTCATCACCTTTGAGTTCTAGAAATCTTGATTTAGAGTGGTCAGCTCCGATGTAGGATTTTAGTCCAATGCAGTCCAGAAGTTCCTCAAAGATGATGTCTTAGTAGGTCAGAAAAGCAGCAGTTTATCTGTAAATGACAAAACTTTACTTGGCAAAGGTTAATAAATAAAAATATATATTGTCCCAAAAGACTTGATCAGAAAATTCCTGAACCAGAAACAGAGAGAGGACCACATCCTAGGCCACCAATCGATATT
>NW_022103931.1:2094697-2100934 GCF_000313985.2 Echinops telfairi | reverse complement strand
GGAGGGGGGGGGGGATTAAGGGGAAACAGATAGCAATGATCTACATTTAACCCACCCACCCCGCAGGGTGACAAACAACAGAAACATGGGTGAAGGGAGACAGCAGACTGTGTAAGCTATGAAAATAATAATTTATCAAGAGTTCATGAGGGTGGGAGGTTGGGGGAGGGAGGGGGAAAAGCTGATATCAAGATCTCAAGGATAAAGAAAATGTTTTGAAAAGGATAGCCACATGTAGAAATTTACTTGATACAATGGATGTACGAATTGTTGTAAGAGCTGTAAGAGGCCCCAATAAAATGATTTAAAAAAAAAGAAAATTCCTGAACCAGTACAGGGCCAGACAAGATTATTTGAAAGTATGAAGAAACAGGAGAAAAATAGTGATTTATTCACATTATCTTCTCACTTTGTTTCTGTTGGCCAAAACTAATTGACAAAATTAACTTGAAATCAGTTCAAGTGATCATTATAAGCGAACCGTTCTATGGGATTTACCTAACTCCTTTAAAAGGCAATGATCCCATTGTTCCTTTGTAGACAGTATTGACATCCTATACCATCTTGTGATAGATTTGAAGGTTTAAAACTGTCAAGTTCTAAGCTACATTATTACTGGCAGGCTCTTTTGGTTCCATGGTCAGCCATTTCCCACATGGTTTTCCATGCTCCTCGAAGTGGCCATTGTTGGTCTCGGCCTGGCATGCTTTCCAGAGACTGTATTATCTGAGACCTGACACTTCCTTTCCACTCATAAAAGTAACTTGGACTTACAGAAGTGGTCTTGTGGAGTGGATTCTCTAAGCATTGCGAATCGTGAACCATCCCAAAACACCAAGTCTGATCTACAGCAATGAAAAGCCATGGGGGAAAAAACAATCCCACCAATGTGGAAGTGAGACACAGCAAATATGGCAAGCTATAAAATAGGAAATTCCGCTTACATGACTTCTCAATACGTTTTGACTTGTCAGTACTGATCTGAGACATGTGGAAGCATCAGCCTTTTTAAAAAAACCATGTGGTTGGGTGAATCTATCCTTACTTAAAAGCCATACAAAGAATGAACCAGACTTTCCAGCTGTTAGAATAGCCAACACCAAGCAGGTGTTGTAACAAAGGAAGAACTTTGCTGTTGCGTTGCCACATGGCTCTGGATTCCTGTCCAATGACTGAGCAGGACCTTGGGGAGGACCCCATCCTGTCAGTGCAACAGTGGGACTCTTGGGGCATTTCAGGAGATGGGGAGGGAGATATGCATGGTTCAGTTTGGCTGAGTCAAACCTGTGGTAGGAAGGGAAGTGTGGGTAAGTAAACAGGCAGGTAACAGAAACCTAAGTCATTAACCCTATGATTTCAGAATTAACCTTATGGTTTTGTTCTCTCCTAGACATGACATACTTTCTGCAGCTCCTGGTGCTGCTTGTGTGCTCATTTAGTGCGGACATGGCAACTCTTTGGAAAGCAGCAGCTGAGATGACTGCCGCACTAGCCATGGTCACAAGAAACCCAAGGAAGGTGCCACGACTGAGAACGATGATCATATGAATTTGAAGATGGCGGGGCAGGATAGTTCTGTGGTGCACGTTAAGACTAAGGAGCATATGCCATTTCGTAAACTAATGAAAGCCTATTATGAAAGACAGGGTTTGTCAATGAGGCGGATCCGATTCTGATTTGATGGGCAGCCAATCCATGAAGCAGGCATACCAGCAGAATTAGAAGAAACAGGAGGATCAAGACACAGTGGATATGTTCCAGCAGCAGACAGGAGGCATCTTCTAAAAGGGAGCTGAGCCTACAGACCAAGAATTCATTCTCAGCGAGAAGACTACAATTTGGTTGTACCGCATGCTGACGGCTGCAGTAGAGTTCTGTTTCCCCATTCCATTCTTGTACATCTTGTACATTCTTGTAACCAGTGCCTGTGCGCAAGCATACTGCATTTCCCCACCTTTGCTTATTGCTTTACTAAATGGTCTGACTGATATCAGGTGGAGAAGGGCTGGGGGAAAATAACGGTTCTGAGAAAATACCCCTTCTCTATTCATGGCATGCTCATTCAGTTCTTCTCTTTATATTCGAGGAAGTTATTTTGCTCACTGGTCAACAGGAAGTAACAGCAGGGTGTTCGCTGTTAACAATAGCATGAAACTGCGGTGTTCTGAGTGCTCTTCCCCTGCAATGGGGTGCGGTTCTCAACGAATTCTTCAAACATTGTATAAATTCTTATAAACATTTAAAGGAAAAATAAATAGGCATGTAAAGTTAGGAAAAATGAACAAAATAAAGGAAAACATAAACATGGTACTTATCAGACTTGAAAAAAGGATGTCCTTCCCCAAATATATTAACTTCTAATTACAACACTAACAATTTTTCTATCAGCAAAGCACCTTTAAATTACTTATATTACTTATAAGACACTACTGAAATAAAATATAAGTTTTTTTTTTCTAGATTTAGCTTCCTTCGATTCTTATATTTGTAAATTTCTAATACGGTCCAGAGTAAGAATTCTATATATAAATGTTTTGCTAATAAAGGCCCTGTCATAAAAAATTTAGGCTTTTCAATAGTGCACTCTTTGAAAGGGGTGTCCAATCGCAATTTAGGAATTAAAGAAGTTTGTTAATGGAAGGGTCAAAACTTTGAAACTAAATAGATCACTCCAAGTGTTAAGTCCATGTTGGGGGGCTCCTGTCTGCCATTTCTAGCCCAACCATGAGGCAAACCTTCAAGGTGGGCGCCATTTTGCGAAGGTCAAACGCCCATTTCTAGAGATCTATAAAAAGGGTTACTGACCGCTTGTATTTTCCCTTCAGATATTTCCTGTTATGAGATTGACTACACAACATTGTTAAAACAGCACATCCTGATCGGCTTTACATCAAGGTTTGAAACAGGAGCCGCACCCCATTCCAAGGGTAAGAACAGACCACCTCAACCTCATGCTATTGTTATACAGCTAACATCCTGTTACTGGTTTTTCATCGTTAATGCCAAAACCACAGGGTTAATAAAGACTTACTTCTGTTTCTGTAAACTGCCGGTTTACTTACCTGTGTTCTCCTTCCCACCACACGTTTTGACTCAGCCACTCTGAACCATGCACATCTCCCTCCCTGTCTCCTGAAATGCCCCAGAGTCCCACTGCTACACTGGCCCCGCCCAGTCTTTGCAGAGGAATCCACTGAGGCACAAAAGGCAAGTTCTTCCTTTGTTCCAACCTGCTTTGTGTTGGCTACTCCTTCAGAGCGTGTCCACTAACATCCCGCCCCATTTTATATTATTCCAAGATTCTTGGAATATATTCCAAGACATTCTTCAAACGCGGCCACTGATCTTTTCCCAAGGCCCCTTGGCAATACAGTACATCAGTTTCCACTACAAGAGTAAAGGAAGACAGACATTCCTCTGACTAAGGGCTAAGGTGTGTGTCAACAGGACGGCTGCCCATGACAAGCAGGGAGGTTAAGGCAGTGTCTTCCCACTGCATGCCTATGTTAAATGAAATGAGCAGGCCATGCTATGCCACCAGTGAAGGGGTTTGAAAGAAATTGGGCACACCTTAAAAGCCTATGGGGACGATCCAAGGTTGGGCATGTGTAGATGAAAGCCGCCAAGCATGCGCATTAGAAACTAGCTATATACCTCATACAGGTGCCTAAAAATGGCCAATACCCTCAACCACGCTGGCAAAGCGGGCATAAGAAGGGGTAAAAAGCAGGAAGTGGGTGGTGGGCAGAAGCTTTCAGTTCCGGTCCTCCTCCAGCCATCTTCCGTGTGGTCTTTTTCAAGCCGCTCCCTGAGGTGGCCATTTTGGGTCTGTCCTCAGCTCCACGTCTGCCTTGCATGCTTTCCAGAAACTTCTTTTCCTCCTAAGTTCTTCGGAATTTCGAAGGTGCTTATGCCGCCTGAATTCTTTCAGGTTGAATAGCAAGAACGGGGAAACATCCCCAAACCTACCACCATCTCCCCACTGTTTTCGGTGGAGCCACCCTCAAATGCGCACCAAGTCTTGGCTAGAGAGAGACAACAGTACAATGTAAATACTAACACACACACACACACATTTCAAAACTAAGTCATTGCGAGGATAGAAAATGCCATCTTTCCACTGCCAGGCAGCTGAGGGGTTGGAAAAGCTCTACATGGCTAAGCAGCCCACACCCTCAGCTTTTAGTGAGTCAGAGCTCCGTGAAAAACAAATTACTGTAAACGTTCAAATAGGAGTATTTGCCAGGCATATTATGGACTATGGAGAGAATCAGCAAGATGTTACTATGAATGTGATATATTTGTACATATGTATCACCACCACACAGTCATGAGTCAATGCTGACTCGTGAACCTGTGGGTTTCAGAGACTGTTTACAGGAGTAAAACACCTGTCTTTCTCCCGAGGAACTGCGGGTGGCTTTGAACTGCAGGCCATGCAGATCCCAACCCAAGGTTTAACCACGCCACCAAACCAAATGAGCCCAGAACGCCCTCCAAAACTTGGAATTTCCTCTATCAAAAACTGAAGCAAAAGCCCTTTTTCAGACCATTCAGACTCATCCAAACCTTGGCATCAAATTCAAATGCGACAAAGAGAACTTACAAACGATTGGACAATGCATTCCCGAGTCAACATTCAAGCAAAGAACAATTCACAGCTGACTGAACAACCCAAGCACCGTCCACAGCTGAGGGAACACACAGAAATAATAAAGTTCCTGAAAGCCACGGAACACAGGCTGCAATTCCAAGAACACTTACCCCTGTGAGGTCTCAGGGTCATGGAAAAGTAGAGGTAAGTAATTTTTTTTTTTTCTGGCGCCAAGTTTTTTTTCCCTAGACCCTCCAGAGAGCCCACCAGGAAAACCAGCTTTGAATTCCCGTTTCCCATCTCCTCTATCTTAAGGTACAAAAGAGACCTCACGTTGACTCTAATTCAAAGAACAGTAAACGTTGAAAGAGGAAAAGGCAACGCAAAGACACAGGCACACCATCCTGGGGACCCCCCTCACCGACACGAGGTTCAAACGGGGCCGAGAGCCCATAATGGAGAGCGGAGATAGAAGAGAGGGGTCGGGGGCGGCGAGGAAACTGCCACACAACCACGATTGGTGACAGATGGGTCCATCACAGTAACAGGCGTGACGACAGAAGCAGGAAGAGGACAGGGACTGGGCCACGTACATTGCTAGCTAGAAGGGCTTACAAGATTGGTTCGTGGTCTTCCGACTACGGTAGTCAGGGCCAAACTGATAGGTCAGGGACTCAAGCCTCCTCAACCTCCCATCGTGACCTCCTTCAAGGACACACCTAGGCAAGCCCCGCCCAGCGCTGGCCGGCGGAGAAGGGGGGAAGCAAGCCACTCTCCAAGGTGTTCTCCCTGAGGGCAAGATTATCTCCATGCCTGGTCAATGATCTAAAACTGGTTCTCAACCTGCCTCATGCCGAGAGCTTTTAATACAGTGCCACGTGAAGATGATGCCCGTTGCCACTTCATAACGGTAATTTCGCTAAGTTATGCATCAGGCGACCCCTGTGAAAGGGTATTTTGACTCCCCCAAAGGGGTCTGGACCCACAGGTTGAGAACCGCCGAGCTAAACACATTCAATAGACTTGAAGAGAGGCTTAATTTAGGAAACCAGGCTTAATCTTTTGCAAACCAGGGTACTCAGAATTTAAACTCGAATACAGCTAAATGTGATTTATTCGCTTCGCCTTTAAAAGCTTATTCATATAGGGAGTGAGGATTATATTTTTGAGACAAGCCTTGTAGTTGATGGGTGAGCACCAGTCACTGGCATCACGGGCAACTAATTTATGTCCGGAGACAGAGGTTTCATCCCTGCGTTTCACCCCCTCAGTTGGCAGAATCTTTGCTGCTCCTTGCAGTTTGGTTGCCAGCTAATGGAACCCAGAAGCCCTTTCCGTAGGAGGGAGAAAAGGAAGAAAGGAGGCAGAATGAGATGACAGGGAAAGTACAAAGAGGCTGCCCAGGTGGTAAGTTTATCTCTTGCTCAAAACCTAGGCCAGGAAAAAGAAATGGGGAGCGGAAGATTCTGGTTCCAGGCTGGATTGGTCCTGGGGGGGCAGTCCCAATGAGGGCTCATCTTTTGAGGGCTGTTTGAGGGAGCTCTGGAAGATACCAGTCACAGAATCAGAATTCACACAGACTTCTGCTGGGAGACACTTTTGCATTACTATTAAAGATGAGAATTTAGATAGGAACTGAAAAT
>NW_022103931.1:2082120-2093825 GCF_000313985.2 Echinops telfairi | reverse complement strand
GTCATGAGTCATGCCCTATGAGTGCTTTATATCACACTAATATGAAAAATATTGAATGATGCAGGAAGCATCCAGAGAAGATGGAATGAATACAGTCACTGTACCCAAAAGAACTAATCCACAGTCCACCATTTCAGGAGGTGGCAGATGAGCAAGAACTGATGGTGCTGGAAGACCTTCAAGCTGCACTGAAAGCATTAGCCAAATTCAAGGCTCCAGGAATTGACAGAATACCTATTGAACTATTTCAGAAAGCTGAAGCAGCATGGGAAGCACTTACTGGTCTATGTGAGGAAATTTGTTAGACAGCTACTTGGCCAACTGACTGGAAGAGATCCATATTTGTGTCCATTCCAAAGAAAAGTAACCCAACAGAATGCTCAAATTGTAGTGGGACAAGTAAAATTTTGCTTAAGATGATCCAACAACAGTTGCAGCAGTACATTGACAGGGGACTGCCGGAAGTTCAGGCTGGATTCAGAAGAGGACATTGAATTAGGGATATCATTGCTGGTATCAGATGGCTCTTGGGGCAAAACAGAGACTACCAGAAAGCTGTTTGCTTGTGTTTCATTGACTATGCAAAAGCACTCGACTGTGTGGCTTACAATAGAGGATGACCTTGAGAAGAATGGGAGTTCCACTGTATGTCATTGTGCTCATTCGGAACTTGTACATGGATCAAGAGGCCGTTGTGAGAACAGAACAAGGAAATAGGGCACGACTAAAATCATGAAAGGTGTGCCTCAAGGCTGTATCCTCTCACCATACTTGTCCAATCTATATTCTGGGCCAATAATCAGAGAAGCTGGATTCTACCAAGAAGAAAGTCGCATCGGATTGGAGGAAGGCTTATTAACAACCTGAGGTATACCGATGACACGACCTTGCTTGCTGAAAGTGAGGAAGAATTGAAGCCCTTGATGAAAATCAAGGATTGCAACCTTCAGTATGGATTACAGCTCAATGTCAAGAAGACCAACATCCTTACAACTGGACCAATGGGTAATATCATGGTAAATGGAGTAAAAGTTGAAGTTGTCAAGGATTTTGTCTTACTGGGATCCACAATCAATGTTCACTGAAGCAGTAGTCAAGAAATCAAAAGACGGGGGACAGACAACCAAAAAGGGGGATGAAGGGAGACGTCGGACAGGGCAAGATATGACAAAATACCCATTTATAAACTATCAAGGGCTCATGCGGGAGGAGGGAGCGGGGAGGGAGGGAAAAAATGAGGACCTAATGTCGGGGGTTTAAATGGAGAGAAAATGTTTTGAGAAACGATGTACAAATGCGCTTTACACAATTGATGTGTGTATGGATTGGGATAACAGTTGTATGAGCCCCTAATAAAATGTTAAAAAAAAAAAGAAATCAAAAGACATATTGCATTAGGGACATCTGCTGCACAAGACCTATTCAGAGTATTGAACAGCAAGGGTGTTGCTTTGAAGACTAAGGTGTGCCTCACCCAAGCCATGGTATTTTCCATTGCCTCATATGCATGTGAAAGTTGGACATTGAATAAGGAAGATTAAAGGAGAAGAGATGCATTTGAATTGTGGGTGCTGGAGAAGAATATTGAAAGTACCACAGGAGGGTAAACAAGAGGAGTTCATACCTACCAAGGGCTCAAGTAGAAAGAAAATGTTTTGGAAATGTTGATGGCAATATATGTACAAATGTGCTTGATACAATGAATGTATGGATTGTTTTTTAGAGCTGTAAGAGCCCCCAATAAAAATGATTTATTAAAATAAATTTTTTAAAAAGTACCATGGGCGGCTAAAAGGACAAGCTGCGAACTGTATTGGAAGACATAAGGCCAGAGTGCTTCTAAGAGGCAAGAATGGCAAGGCTTCATCATACATCTGTTGGACATGTCAGGAGAGACCAGTCCCTGGAGAAGGATGTCATGTTTGGTAAAGTGGAGGGGCATAGAAAAATAGGAAGACCCTCAAGGAGATGGATGGACACAGTGGCTGCATCAGTGTCCTAGGAACAATTGTGAGGATGGTGCAAGACTGGGTCGTGTTTCCTTTGGGGCCGCATGATGGGCCATCGCCTGGTCTTTTTTGTGTTTCAGACTTCCTAAATGGTTCAAGGTCAGCTAGAAGCCTGGAAGATCTATGAGGTTTGAATGACCTATCCTGAGTTAACTCACCTGATTCATTCCACTGCTCATGTCAAGGACAAGTAGAGATCTGGATGACCCACCCCAAATTGCCTGGCATTATCCATTCAGATAACCTACTGACTGCCCCATATGATAATGAGGTGCATAGGCATGGATTAGGAGACCAAACAATATGCTGGAATGAGGATCGATTGGGATGCAAGAATAAGGGCCAATGGGAAAACAGATAGGGCCTGAGGTGAGCCAACAGAGTCCCATCCCCCAATCTCCAGAAGACCTGATGTAATGCCCCATAGGACGGGGTCTACCTCATGATTGAAGTAAACTGCTTATTCAATCTGCTTCACTTTCTGTCCTGCCATACTGTTTCTTCTTTCTGCCTTTCTTTCCACGCTCCCTCTGTTGCAGTGACAAACTGCTCTCAGGAGCACTTGCCAGTTCTTCTGATAGAGAAAGCCCAGAGACATTGACTATCACCACATAACACTCTAAATTATTTTGAAGGGTCTCCTTTGTGTAACGTTGGGTCAGGGACCGGTTGGAGGAGGAATAGCAGGCTGCCCCTGCGGACCAGAGGGCCACAAATCAATGAGCCATCTGCCTTGGCGCCAGCCAAAGGGAACAATCAAAGCACCACCCTACCTCGGAATTTTTATGGAGGGAGACCCATTTAGAGCTCTCAAAGGTGAAGGCTCTTCTCCCCTTCCTCTTTATTTGCCCACCTGCAGGTTCTATGCACTCCCTTTATTGCTTTGCCCTCAGCCCCTGTAAGGCTGATCAGCTTACAACTTGCTCTCCACCCCAGATAAGCGGCACTTCTCCGGTCCCCCCATTGGGGGCCTGTGGAGTTAGCCAGGGAGTTCAGGGCTCCTGTCTCTCTCCCTTCTCTCTTCCTTCTGGATTCTCTGACTCCCTGCTGAAGTCCCTTAATCCCTCTTGATAAGCGCAGAATAAACTTCCCCTTTTTCTTCTCTTTGGCCTGGCTTCGGTTAATTTTTGCGGCATACTTAATACTTTGTATCCTAAAAATTCTTTTGGGAAGGCACGCAGAAGCCCCTGATATTGCACAGCACCTTAACAGTCTTATGGATGCCGACCATGTTGAGATTCCCTATGTTCCAGCATTATTTCAGTCCCAGGTATCACTGAAACTGGATCTGAGCTGATGTCTGCCCGTCAGTTTTCTGATTTTGACAAGGAGGGAATTAGTTTATATAATCCCTCACAGCACTTCAGACTCAGAAAGGTTGGGATTATAATGTACTCTCCCTCTTCTCTCTACTTCCTCTGGCTAAGGTTACCAGGTTCAGATCCAGGTTAAGGTGGAGTCTGGCCCCCACCCCATCCCCCATCCACTAGGCCAGACGATAAAAACCGGACCTCTTTCCCTTCTCTGTGAGGACAGTTCCTAGTTAGTTCATGCCTGCCTGAGGGGTGAGTTCCTGGAGGACTTAAATCAGGCAAGATGGGACCAGACATCAGACTGCCTTTCAAGACCTGACATCTAAGGAAGGGTGTGTTTCCTCTATGACAAAAACAATGGGGAGGCCAGCAGTCAGACAACCCCCTCTTTCTGCAGCCTTTTAGTGGTTCCTGGTTGCTAGGAGCTTATGCTTTCATTGCTAGGCAACCAGAGCCTGGTGGATTCAAACCCGTTTCCTGAGCTCACTAAAAGCAGGAGGGAGAGGAGGTGGGATAGAGCAGCAGCAGGGAAAAGCTCACCCCGCTGGCTGTTTTGCTGGAGGGTGTGGATTGGGAGGCGCAGCTAGAAGCTCAACTGCAGAGAAAAGGGATGGAGGGAGGGGAGACTATCTGAGAGACTCAGAGGAAAGACCACCCAAGTGAGATTGGCAACTAAAATGCTGATTAGAGCACTAAGAAATGTTAACACTGTGCTTTTTCAAAACTTCCGTAAAGACCTGTAGTCTCTGGAATGTTTCCTCATGTCCTGACCGTGTTTGGTCCTCCAAAGACAGATGATCAAGATTTTAGGGTCAATGGGTCCCCAGAGTTCCTGGAGTCCAACTTCTTATCTGAGAGGCCCCTGGACACATTGCCCTCTACCCTCTGCTTAAACAACAATCCTATTGATGACAGGGGGCCCCCATCCTTCAGGTCAACCCTTTCTGTTCATAACCCCCTGAGTTTTGTCCTGCGGTTCATTCTCCTTGAGTAACAGAACTAGTACAATCTACCTTTCTCTCGGAGTGGGGTTTCTGCTTCTGTTTGTGCTCTGCTTCCAGCCATCTCTCAGGGTTGAGACTTCTAGGCCCTTTCACCAACACTTGCTGCTCTCTGATCCTTCAGCCCCCATGAGAAACTCAGTGATATGGTAACCCACCTAGCCTGCACAGATCACCCTTCGTGTCAAAGGCACGTTCAACTGGGCCACAGTTGGCAGAAGATGCCCTTGGAGAGTTGTTCCAGTCCCTGGTGCAAGCTTTTCACTTTAGGCCTCAATGGTTACAGAGCCTCCAGCTGCCCTTAAGATTAATCTACTCAGGAGCTGATGAGCAGTGACAGAGAAAGGCCACCAGAAGATTGCCTGAGACACTCGGTGAGAACCCGATACCAACCAGGTAGAATATCTGGGGCTTGAACTGAGTTTCAAGCAGCCCAGATTCTAGATATCTTGAACTCAGCCTTTCAGTACTAAATACTTAGTGGGCACCTGCTATGTGCTAAGCTATGCACCATACTGAGCTTAATAGACAAGCAGTGCTATAATAGAGCTTAAATCTTGAGTACCCCATTTGCAGAAAGCTATGGGTGATATTGAGAGCCCAAAAGTTGTGTTCAGAATCTCCTTGTGATTCACTGGGGAGATGAATAGTCTGGCCCTCGAGCAGAATACATTGGAATGTGAATTACCTCCACCTTCCTGGAGCCAGCCCAGGGAGGGGCAATCTCCCTTAGGGTTTGACCTCTGGGATCCGTCAAGGAGAGCTAAGTACTGGGGTCATATATCATGAGTCATGCCTGACTGCCTTGGTAGGGAGACACAGGACCAATCTAGGAAACGCTTCTAACAAAATGGACATGTCCCAGTCTTGTTCCAATTCCCTTTTCTATAATCTATAACTGTGTAACATTTTATATAACAGTCATATGTAACCAATACACAGTCATAAAGAGAAATAAACGCCTGATATGTGCTCCAACATTGGCGAACCTTGAAAGCATTATGCTAAGTGAAGTAAGTCAATCACAAAAGGGCACATATTGTAAGGCAGCAGTGACTCCATGGCAGGCCAAGTGTCTTAAGGCAGGCCTAAGTTTCATTTCTCTAACAGCCTTGAGTTTCGTTTCTCTAAAAAAGTCACCCTCTCCCCCGAAATGACGCTGACCACACCTGGAAAGTCGTGAGTGACCACAATTGGAACCAGTCAACCAAAATGACTTACACCACTGATTGTCTCCAGATGAAGTCATTGAACTAGGGGAGGGTGAGGGCGATAGTTTCACCCAGTTTATGTAACCTGTAAAGAGTATAAAACCTTGGCTTGTGCCCCAGGCCGGGGTCCTTGTCTTTGGTGGCCACTGCTTTGGTACTTTAGCACTTGGGCCCTAGCTCCAGCTAGTCAATAAACTCCTTTGTGGTTTGCAGCCTCCGTGACTCTGCCTCTCTGTTCCTGGGGCCAAGGGAAAGCCGGCAGTAACAATATAATACATTTCCATTTATATGAAATAGCTAGAACAGGCAAGTGTGTTGAGGGAGTAAAGTTTATTAGTGGTTACCAGGTTCAGGTAGGATGGAGGGGCGAAGTTTAGAGGACACTAAGCTTTTGTTAAGGGTGGTGGTATAATCTGGGAATGAATGAGGGTGTTTTAGGGTACAGAGGTGACCCCAATCTCAAATGCAATTTAAGAACATTTAGTAAGGCTTAAACAGGACAAAGATAAGACAAAGACACATCTTGACTGATGGCAGAGCAGTACATGACAAATTCAGGCAGAACTGGAGAAATGGGACCATGATGGTAACCACTACATTATTCCAGACAGAAGAGTTTACAGTGGATTCAAACCCGTTTCCTGAGCTCACTAAAAGCAGGAGGGAGAGGAGGTGGGATAGAGCAGGAGCAGGGAAAAGCTCATCCTGCTGGCTGTTTTGCTGGAGGGTGTGGATTGGGAGGCACAGCTAGAAGCTCAACTGCAGAGAAAAGGTATGGAGGGAGGGAAGACTATCTGAGAGACTCAGAGGAAAGACCACCCAAGTGAGATTGGCAAGGTCCAGGGCCTTCTGACCAAGGTAGTTAGGACATCATGACTCATGATTCTATGACCCCAGGAAGGCAGTCTCCATCGGGGACACATCCAGGCAAGCCCTGAAGGGAGACTGCCCTGCTTAAGGCTAGCTGGAGTATTGGTGGGGGTGGGGTAGTAATCCACTTTCTGATAGCCTCTCCCTGAGGAGAAGCCTGTTCACATTCCTGATTAATGGCCAGAAGGAATTCAATAGAGCTTCATCAATCTGGAGACTGCGAATGGATTTGGGGCTTTTTTGCAGCCTTAGGGAACTTTCACTGGCCGAGTTAAATTCCTACTCGGAGCAACCCCACAGGACAGATTGGACCTGCCCCTGCAAACCTAGTTCTCAGAATTAAAAGTCTAATCCACCTACGACGCAAATGGAAGGAGAATATAAATTTGAGAACAGTGAGGAGAACCTCAGAGAAAACTGGGAAGCCATTAAGCAAACCAACATATGTGCAATGAAGTTGCAGAAATAAGAGCAGGAACCAAATCCTACCAAGCTGTCAAACAAAACTTCAATCAAATGTCTACCCCAGGCAAATGCCTAGAGACACTAGATTACTCTTTTCCTTAATCTGAGTTGTAGGTGGTGGGAGTGGTTGCCAAGAAGTACAGGGTTTATTTTGGGAATGATCTAAGTACTCTGGAATATGGTTCTGTTAGATCTCTCCCTCTCGTGGGAGAGATATACCTCGATCCTTGGCTTCGCGCGAGAAAGAATTCGCCTAGTTTGTGATCCCAGTGAGTTTTATGAAAGTTAGAAGCAGTTTCAGGTTTTACAATTAATGGAACACAAGCCAGACAGAGTCTGCGGCACGGTTTCGGGACCGCGGCATAGGTGCGTTGGGCTGTGCAGCCCTGGCCGAGCTGAAATGCATGTCAGCCTCTGGGAGCAAGAGCGCCAGAGCAAAATCTCTGGCTTTTCGGGGCCCCTGTTGGGAGGCATGGTCGACAATACTGGTGGACCCCATTAGCTGAATTAAATTCACCTGGCTTAGATGGGCCAATCCAAGTGTAACGCCCACCTAGGTGTACCACCCCTTTCTGTCCAGGAGCTCAAACCTAACAGTTCCTGGATTTCACAAACAGTTTGTACTCTTCGACTAACCTAAGGCTTGGTAAATTGACACCCTCCAGATCACCAGAGAAGTCTGGGTATCTATTAGCTAGTCAGAAAATGACAGGGCAGAAGTAAACTGGTGGGAATCAAACACAAAAGAGGTGGAGTCTTCCTCGCACCCCTCTCCAGCACAAAGGAAGAAGAGCAGAAAAGAATACATTTCTTTATCAATGGAAGAGACCAGAGATATTAGAGATAATGAAATGGTCCAGGGAAGAAGGACAGGGTGTTCACACACAACCCCAAACGACTGACTAGACTCTTGAGTTCAGGGTCTGAGACAAGAGCGCAGTCTGGGATATATACGTGCCCGAAAGAAGGAGGGACACTACAGAGGACCAGCCAGTAGGAGAAGACCCACCAGAAAGGCAGCCTTTGGTGGGAAGTCCACCATTAGCCAATATAAGGCCCAGCATTATGTTTTGCTGGACTTTTTAGACTAGCTAAAGGCCCTTTGGACATCTTTTCCAGTTTCACACTTCAATAAGCTTACTCTTTTTTTCCCCCAAAAAAACCTTTTCTCTGACTCTTGACTGAACTTTGTCCGACACCTGAAGTTTTTCTTGGTTGCAGGGCAAGAACTGAGGAGTGGAGAGGCTTGAAATTGATCACCCAAATGGACCTACAGCGAATGTTCCCTAGGGAACAAACTTATTCTCTTCCCTTTTCTCTTTTTCTTGTTTTCCTTTCAAACCTTTAAGAGATGCAACAGCGAGAATTCGGAAACGGGGGCATGATCAGAGACAAAAAATATACCTGTAAGAGAGTTCAGGATTGCTGGACTCCACAGAATAAAGAGGCATTTCTTTGCCCTGCTCTAGATACCTGGATGTCCAGCAGGGATGAACCCTACAACATGAAGGCGCCTCATAGAGGACTCCGTAGGACACTATAATGTAAATAGGCGCGGTTGGCAAAGCGATCTTGAGTCGTCCTGGATGTAGTCAATGCTCAGGATGTTCCCAGACACGGAAGAGGGTAAGTGATGACTGTCAGTGACGTTGTCTGGCAGTGTTACCCACAAACAGTGCACGGACACACTATATGAAGTCACAAGTTCTGAAACATGCTGAGGAAAAAGGAAAACGGTTCATTTAGGCCAGGGAGCTGGCCACCCAAGGCAACTGTAAGGTTTCTCCAGTGGGTAGTAACTCGGTTCTTGGCTTCACACAAGAAAGAATTCACGCCGAAGCTCATTTGTAATCCAAGTGAGTTTTTAGGAAGGATTAGAGAAGTTTCAGGTTTTACAGTCTCAAAAGGGTACATGCTTTTCCAGGGACGAGTGCATAGCTGCGCAGGAGAAGTGGCACTGGGGCTCACAACAGGTCACAGGAACAGCGCACCCACACGTGCAGAACTAGAGGAGGGATGCCAAGGACCCCGCAGTCAAGGGAGAAGGGCAAGAGGCCACAGAGGCCTGAGCGTGAGGCAAGAGCCCTGGGGGCCAGAGAGACCGCGGGGCACGAGAGAGAGTAAGGGGCGAGAGGGGCTGTGGTCCCCAGTGCGCCTGCGTGGGGGAAGGGAGACCTCATCCCTCCAACCTGCCATCAACCAGGAGCAGGATAAACGAGAGTAAGAGGAAGTCCCAGAGCAGGCTTCCTGCCTTTATTCTAGCCCACCCCCTGGCTGGGGGAGATGTGGTTGAAGGCATTGGTTGACCCCATTGGCTGCGTTAAGCCCACCTGGGTGATGTCATGGGCCTAGGCCTAGTTTGGGCCACCCAGGTGTACCTTCTACCTGGCTGGGGGCTTGATTTTCAGCATGCTCAGTTTGGGGGTCTTCACAAGCATCTAATGGTCGCCTGATTTCCTTCCGACCTCCTCTAGGGGCCCTGTGGAGGAGGCATGGGAGGAACAAAGCCCCTTGTCCTTGAAACTAGCTACCTAAAAGAGCCTTTCTGTTTCTCCTGGTCTTTAGCAGCTCTCTCTGCACTCTTACCCACCCTGTAGGATGCATGTGTAAAATGCATTATTATGTTTTGTAGGGGAAGGGACACTCGGGCTTGCCATTCATTTAAGATATCACCCTTATGGATCTATGGGGGTTTCCCTATGGATATATTGGGCATATCTGTTTAACACCGGTGGATTAGTTAGGTATGCTTTAGGCTCTGAACTACGAAGTCAACAGTTTGTGAACCACTAACCAATCCTCCATGATAGCAGGATAGGGCTACCATGTTTAGGTCTGTCTTGGCCTATAGTGTTAATGCTAGACAGAATTGACTTAGGGGCAGCAGCCAGAAACTATTTTTTAAGAGATGTAGGGTTTTATCTCAGGCCATTTCCCCCCACAAATTTAAGACAAATAGAGCCAAGATGAATCTTAATGAGAATTTTCTAACCCTCAAACGATCATCTTTATTGGGCTGGTACTCTTTGTAAATCCTAGAAGTTATGCAAGAGGCCATTTGACCTGCCATCTTACTTCACTAATTTCCATACCTCCAGGCAATTTAGCCTTAGATCCAGGGCTAAGGCTTTTGGCTCCTGTGAGGAGTTATCCTAATAGTTTCCTGGGAGTTAGAGATGTGTAGGCCTCACCAGATAGGGGTAAGGTGTGTGTGTGAGGGGGGCACCCAGTAAGGACCAGTTACTTCTGGAAGCCCAGAAAGAGGATGCTCTTTCCCAAACAGGTTACTTTTCACATGGGAGAGAAGTAGAGGAGACCGGCTCAGGATCTCTACCTTCTCTTCTGGTCTTTTTTTAGATGGGAAACTAAAATACAGTACCTTCAGAAACACCTCTGGGACACATTCTTAAAAACTTGGACTAGTTTTATCCTCAGACCCTAAAAAGAAACAGACTTCCATTATTTTGCGATTAATTTGTCTAACTTATATTAGACAGTGGGGAAATTTGGCTAGAAAATGGCAGCCTAAATTATGAGACCAGTTTGACTTGTTTTGCAAAAGGCAAGGGAAATGGACAGAGTTCCCTTATGTACAGGTTTTTATTGTTCTGTGAAATGCTCCCCAACTGTGTAAGAATTATAAAATTGACCCTGCCTTGCAGACTTAGGGGAAAAAAAATAACTCCAAACCTGAGAGTGCAAAAAGTCAGTTCCCAGTTTCCCTACATGGGACCCCAGGAGCCAAGGGTTCCTTCAGCCCCAGAGCTGACACTGCCTAATCCAGAATCTTTAAATCCCAGGGGGAGCAAGGTGGCAAGGAAGAGAGATACAGTCTAAGTCAGTGTCCAAGGCCAGGTGGCAGAGTTCAGCTGCCAGCTCCACTCACCATGCAGGACTTAATAAGCATTAAAGATAAATTAGGGAGTTTTACAGATGACCCCAGCAAAGTTTATTAAGGAATGGAGGAAGATAACTCTAACCTTTGACTCTGCTTGGAAAGATGCTAATCTAATCTTTCAAGAGGCTTTAACCAACTCTGAGAATGAGGGTGTTGGAGGAAAGGTCTTGGCATATGCCAATGATGTGCATATTCTAAATGATAATTATTCACTGGAAAAAGAAGCAATATCTAATTCTGATTCCCACTGGGATTATGATTCAAGAAAGCAAGTTATCAAGAGACCACATGCTCCTTTATCTTTTACAAGGAATGAATGATTCTCAACAGAAGATGATTAATTATAAAAAACTAGCAACCACTGACTAAAGGCTTTAGGAGAATCTGGCTGCCTTTTTAGAATGGCCGAGTGAGGCACTAACTAAGCGCATAGACTTAGACCCTGAAAATCCTAGAGAGCACAGATAGTGTTAAAAGATAAGTTTATAACCCAATCGTGCCCAGACATCAGGAAGACATTACAAAATCTAGGAAGTGGTCCCGTACCCCATGGAAGACATATTAAAAGCAGCTTCCCTGGTGTTCTATAACAGAGGCATAGAGGAGGAGAAGAGGGCTCAAGTTAGAGGGAAATGTGAGGAGACCAGGCAGGTTCAGTTAATAGCTACCCTACAGGGACCATGGCCCCAAAGCTTACTGAAGGCAACACGCAGAGGTACTTCCAATGGGAACTGCCTCCCATGAGGGAAGCTTGGACACTGGAAGTGCGAGTGCCTTGGGGTGAGAAATCCCCAGAAGCCCTTGTCCCCTGTGCCAAAAATTTGGCCAGTGGAAGAGGGACTGCCCAATGGCCGGAGGGTTACAGAGATGGTGACTGAGATAGTTAATGTTTATTATGCCAACCTGGCTGATAAACACATGTGGGGTTAAGTGAAGGG
>NW_022103931.1:2079649-2080847 GCF_000313985.2 Echinops telfairi | reverse complement strand
TTTTTTTTTTTTTTTCAAAAATGTATCTCTATTTTATTTCCTCTTCCAACTCAAGCTCATAGTTCTTACAGGTCCCTGGAGTCGGGAGAAGGAAAGAAATGGCTCATTTCTGTTGATTCTGGGTATGCATCTTTCACTCTTCACTCTCATGCCCCAATCTGGAAAGAAAGAGGCGATCTAAATGCAGAACAAGGGCTAATGAAATATGGACCATACATTGTGAGACTTTTAGAGGCCGTGATTCACTGCAAAGGGAACAGATGAGCTTGGCCAAGGACATAATCTTGCAGACCGCAAAGCTTTCATGTGGCCATGAAAGAAGGCGACACCCTAGGAGCCCTCACCACTAATGTCGACATGAAGGATACTCACCCTGCTACACTGAGACATAGAGTGGGCTGAGCAGAATGGGCATGGCAAGGATGCCTGGGGATGCTATCAGGATCATGGACTCTTAACCCTGCCTTGGAGAATAGAGTGGAAAGTAGTTAAAGGCTTGCATGACTTTTGTCACTTCAACTGGGATAAATTGATTCAACTGTGTGGGAGATTGTTCTCAGGAAAAGGATTACAAAAAGTTATGAAATGAGTGAGCTAAAGCTGCCTCTTCTGGGCTATTGGTAATCTTCAGTGCTTGAAAAGCCTGAAGTTAGCGGTTCCAACGTTCAAAGAAGAGAGACTTACCCTGGGAATGACTGGCAGCTTGTTCACACCCAAATGCCAGCCTGTCCAAGATATCGATACCTTTCAGTTGTCATAGATACCTTCACTAGGTGGGTGCAAGCCTTCCCAACTAAGATGGAAAGAGCACAGGAAGTAGTCAAGATATTATAGAAAGAACTACTTTATATACTTGTGTATAAGCTGAGTTTTATTTTGATTAATTTATTTTTAAATCATTTTATAGGGAGCTCGTACAACTCTTGTCACAATCCATACATACACCCATTGTGTTAAGCACATTTGTACATTTGTTATCTTCATTCCCAAAACATTTGCTTTCTGCTTGAGCCCTTGGTATCAGCTCCTCATTTTTTCCCTCTCCCCACTCCCCTATCCCTCATGAACCCTTGATAATTTATAAATTGTCATCATTTTGTCATATCTTACACTGTCCGACGTCTCCCTTCACCCACTTTTCTGTTGTCCATCCCCCAGGGAGGAGGTTATATGTAGATCCTTGTAATCGGTTCCCCCT
>NW_022103931.1:2064477-2078276 GCF_000313985.2 Echinops telfairi | reverse complement strand
TGTAGTTAGTTCAAGGACTGTTTGTTGGCCTTTCGGAGTGTTTTCCGGTTGAGTCTGATGGGGTGTCAAGCCCTGGCCCCAAAGTCTATTTTTGGTATTCCCTGGGGACTTCGTTGCTCTGTTCCCCTGCTGTTCTGTTGCATGCCCTTAGTGTGTTGCCTCGGTGTGTTGGGATCAGATTGGATGCAATTCCCACATTGTGTCTCCAGTGTTGTCACCTGTAGGGCTATGGATCAGTGAGGGATGTCGTGACTCATAGTGGGGCTGGCCATATGTTCTTCTCCGTGAATTGGCTGCTCTGAGCGGGGATATTGTTCTCAAGGCTGGGTGGGCCAGGATGTGCTCCACTCTCTCTTCCTCCCCCTTCATTTGCTCCCATGTGCTCTGATCAGACATGTCCCTCTCCCTGAGCTGCAGCTTCGGTGCTGTCCTCTGAAATAAATTCTTCTGGGGGATATAAGCCAAGATTTTCGGCACATTTTAAATGCAGTTTTTGTGGTAAAATTAGGTGCCTCGGCTGATATTCGGGTCGGCTTATACTCAAGTATATATGGTAATTCCTTGATTTGTCCTGTCCCAGTCCCTGCAGAGTGACAATGGCACCACCTTTACTTTGAAAATAGCCCAAGAAATCAGTAAAGCTCTGGGCATGACTTGGCGTTTACACTCAGCCTAGAAACCCTAATCAATAATCAGGAAAAGTAGAGAACTAATCAAATGCTCAAAAGACAAGTCACCAAAATTTACAGGAAAACAATTATTCCTATCGTTTTGCTCAGGGCTCAGCCCCTTTGAGGCTTTATATGGAAGACCCTTCATAACAACTGATAGAGTTCTAGAAATAGAACTCCACTGAGCCCTTTGGTTTGTCACCTCTTTCACTACATTTCAACAAATGCTCCAGGGATAAAGCTGTTCAAGCCATTATACAAGCTAGATTACCAAGTATGAGTCAGCAGCTGGAGGAAGGTACTCCAGCATCCCAACTCTCCCCACACTGGAAGGGACTTCATGCAGTGAAGAGTTTCAGTCCCATAGCCAATAAGGTCGTAGGACCAACTTGGTGGTTACACCATTACAGAGCGAAACCTTCCCATCCTGCACAATCTGAAACCAGTGTGGTAAAGGACAATAACTGTACCTGTGAGCCACTGGAAAACCTGCGAGTATTCTTTTAAAGGCCAGATGACAGTAACCTATATAAGGAGCATTTTCTTGTTACTTTGCACTGCGCCCACATCAGCTAAATCTCCTTTCATTGCCTCAGTACAATCAGCAGTGAATCTGCTGGCAAATACTTCTTGAACCGTGCATGCTGGATATGCCTAGAGTCACTGGGCCGGTCTGAGGAAGCATGCCACCTCCCCTTGTGGCTTTGGGCCCGACAGAGGAATTCATGTAGTACTCAACTAGCATAACTCTATATCAAGATCACCGACAATGCAGGCACAGGTCAATTCCCTATCGCAGTTGTTCTCCAGAATCAGTGAGGACTAGACATGCTGCAGCAGTTCAAGGCAGAATTTGTGCCATGCTCAAAGAAGGATACTGCTTCTGGGTAAACCAAACAGGGTACGTTCAAGAACATATTCACCAGTTCCTGGACAGGCCCAGGCTGCACGGGGATGGAGCTACTAGTTGGATGTCTGGTCATGGGGCTCCTGGTTACTACTTCCCTGGGCCCCGTGAGCTCTATTACTCACGTGCTTCTTTTTGGACTTTGTGGTTTAGTGTTCACTTTGTCTCTTCCAGACTAGAATCTGAGGTTACAGAAGATCATGCAGTCAACATATTCCAGCCTGATGCTCAACTCCGGAGACCAAGTTGCTACCACCCAGATGCTTTCCCCTCAACCGCTGGCGCCCAGACAGGGAATAGAAATGGAGCCTTTCAAATCAGCTCAGTTGGATGGTGCCCAGCTATTACAAAATAGAGTGTCCGGAGTCTTAAAGGCTTGAAGTTAAACAAGTGGTCATCTAGCAGGGAAGCAACAAAGCCCACATGGAAGAAGCACACCAGCCCGTGTGATCAGGTGTCATCGGGATCGGGTATCAGGCATCAGAAGAACCAAAACAAAGAACCATTTTGATGCAAATGAAAGGGGTTGGAATGGAAACTGAAAGCCCATCTGTAGACAATTGGACATTCCTTCACAGAAGGGTCACAAGGAAGGGACAAGGCAATCAGGGCGCAGTGCAGCATCGACGAAACACACTATCTTACAAATACGGCTAGACCAGAGGATGTACACTGGTACAGATCAGAGCTGGAAACACAGGGAATCCAGGACAGATAAACCTCTCAGGACTAATAATGAGAGTAGCAATACCATGAGGGTAAGGGGAGGTGGGCAGAGACAGGGGAGAAAGGGGGAACAGATCACAGTCATCGACGTACAGCACCCCTCCCCCCCAAGGGGGACAAACAACAGAAATGTGGGTGAAGAGAGAAAGCGGATGGCGTAAACTATGAAAATAAAAAAAATTATAAATTACCAAGGGTTCATGTGTTTGGAGGAAGGGGGTGGTTGGCGGGAAAAGAGGAGCTGATACCAAGGGCTCAAGTAGAAAGAAAATATTTTGGAAATGATGGTGGCAACATATGTACAAATGTGCTTGACACAATTGAATTATGGATTGTTATAAAAGCTGTCAGAGCACCCAATAAAATGATTTATTAAAATTATAAAACAAGCTCTTTCCCTCGGCCTCGGAGCAGGCGGCGGCAAGATTCTAAAGCTCAGCCATGGCCAAGATGAAAGCCCGGGACCTTCGCGGCAAGAAGGAAGAGCTGCTCAGACAGCTCGACGACCTGAAGGTGCAGTTGTCGCAGCTGCGCGTGGCCACAGCGACAGGCGGCGCGGCGTCCAAGCTCTCCAAAATCCAAGTTGTCCGCAAATCCATTGCTGCGTTCTCGCCGTCATCAACCAGACTCAGAAGGAGAACCTCAGGCAGGCAGTTCGAGGAGGGTAAGAAGGACAAACCCCTGGATCTGCGGCCCAAGAAAACGCGGGCCGTGCGCCGCTGCCTCAACAAGCGCGAGCAGAGCCTGAAGACCAGGACGCAGCAGCGGAAGGAGCGGCTGGACCCACTGCGCAAGGACGCAGTCAAGGCCTGAGCCGTGTGTGTCCGTACAACAAACTGGCTGAGCGGTTAAAAAAAAAAAAAGAGCTCAGCTCTATGCCCCTTGTAATCAAGAAATCATTACAGAAGGATTATCTTCGCCTGCCTCCACCCCAACTTCCCAAAGAATTTGTATGGTGTCACTTGTGGGGAATGTGTTAGCTAGTCAGAAAATGACAAGGGCAGAAGAGGTGATAAATGGAAGGAAACTGGCAGGTATCTAAAATGCAAAAGAGGGGTGGAGACAGGCTTCTACATAAACCTCTCCAGCATAAAGGAAGGTGAAGGGCAGCATAGAATGCGTACATTTTCTTATCACGGAAGAGACCAGAGTTATTGGAGAGAATGAAATGCCCAAGGAAGAAAGACAGGATGTTCAACACAACCCACACAATAACTTAATAGACTCGAGTTCGGGGTGAGAGACAAGAGCACAGCATGGAGTCTGGGGTACTAGGTGCATACAGTGCCAGAAGATGGAAGAGGGACACCACAAAGGACCAGCCAATAGTGAAAGACGTGCCAGAAAGCCAGCCTTTGGCAGCAAGTCTACCATTAGCTAACTAGCTAAGGGACCTTTGGACATCTTTTCCAAAGTATTCCCCTTCCATAAGCTTACTCTGTCTGTTCACACCTTTTCTCTGACTCTTGACTGAATTTTGTCTCACATCTGAAATCTTTCTTGGGAGAGGGACAAGAGGGAGAAGTGGAGAGGTTTTAAATTCTTGAGCCTCCTCCCAGTAATATGTTTGCTTCCATAAAGGAATCAACCACACCCAGGAACAAGAATGGGAGTAGCGATAGCAGGAGAGCAGGGGGAAGGTGGGGAGCAGAGAAGAGGAAGGGGGAACTGATCAGGATGATCAACACATAACCTCACTTCCCCCCAGGGTGAGGAACAACAGAAACCGTGGGTGGAAGGAGACAGCAGTCGGTGTAAGATATGAAAATAATAATAATTTATAATTTATCAAGGGGCCACAAGGGATGGGGCAGGGAAGGAGATGATACCAAGGTCTCAAGTGGAAAGACAATGTTGTGAAAATGATGATGGCAACATATGTACAAATGTGCTTGATACAATTGATTTATGGATTGTTATAAGAGCTGTAAGAGCCCTCAATACAATGTTAAAATAGATAAATAAGAAGTGGGGGGGTGGGAACCGCAAGCTGGCCCACCAAATCTTGAGGTCGACATTCTGGCTCAGAGCAGCCAATACACAGGGAGGACCTTAGGGTTGGCTCCACCATGAGACACAACGTCTGCTCACTGACCCACAGGGTTCCAGGGGAGCAGCACTGGAGACACGGAGTGGAATTGTGCCTGGTCTGACACACACTGCCCCCGCTCCCGGCCTCCCCCCCCACTCCCACCTCCACCGGAGTGAATCATGAAGGGAGCGCAGCAGAATAACATGGGAAGCAAACCCATGAAGTACCCGAGGAATTCTGAAAATAGACCTTGGAATGGGTGGGCAGGGCATGGCACTTCACCAGACCAGATTGGGAAACATTCAGAAGGGTCAGCAAACACATCTGGAACTAGTTATAGGATTGAGGATTTTGTGTGTGTTGTTTTGTTTGTTTGTTTTTCCCTTTTTTCTTTCTTTTTCTCATGTCTATCCATAGGATAGGTAGGATAACCAATCCCGAGGAGAAAACAACAGGGATGAAGGTTCTTGGGGGCATGGGAGAGGAGGAGGTGGGAGAAAGGGAGGGGGGAGCAAACAAACCCCGAGACAAGGGAAGAATAAAAGATCTAAAATTGATGGTGAGGAGGGTGGAGAATGCCCAATGGGGTTTGATCAAGTGCAATGTAGCCAAGAGAAAGTACTGAGAGTCGAATGAAGGTCGAACATGCTAGTGTGACAGGAGGAAAGTAAAAAGAAATAGAGGGGAAAACTAGGAGGCAAAAAACATTTATAGGGGCATAAATTTAGGCATGCACATATGTAAATACATGAATATAAAGTGATAGGGATAAAGGCCTATGTACATATGTTTAAATATTAAACATTAAGGTAGCAGATGGGCATTGGGTCTCTACTCAAGTACTCCCTCAATGCAAGAACACTTTGTTCTAATAACTTGGCATTCTGTGATACCTTCCTGACAGGACAGCTGAGGATAAAATGGGTGCTTAACCAAATGTGAAGTAAGCTGGTGGTGCCTGGCTATTAAAAGATATAGCGTCTGGGGTCTTAAAGGCTTGGAGCTAAACAAGAGGCCATGTAGCAGAGAAGCAAAAAAGCCCACATGGAAGAAGCACCAGCCTGTGTGATCACGAGGTGTCAAAGAAACAAATATATCAATGCAAATAATGGGGGTCAGAGTGGAGACCCGAAGCCCATCGGGTAGATAATTGGACATTCCCTCACAGAAGGGCTACAAGGAAAGAACAAGACAGCCAGGGTGCAGCACAGCACCGACAGAACACACAACACTCCTCTAGTTTTGTAATGCTTCCTCCTCCCCACTATCATGACCCCAGTTCTACCTTACAAATCCGGCTAGACTGGAGCATGTTCACTAGTACAGATAAAAGCTCTGGACATATGGAATCGAGGGCAGCTAGGAACAGCAATGGGAGGAGTGATAGCATTAAGGTAGGGTGAGGGTTGGGGGAGAAGGGGGAGAAACAGGGAACCAACTACAATGTCATATAATACCACCACCACCCGTCCCCAGGGGGATGAACAACAATAACGTTGATGAAGGGAGACATCGAGTGGTGTAAGATAAGAAAATAATAATTTATAATTTATCAGGGGTCCATGGGGGTGGGATGGTGGGGGAGGGAGGGAGAAAAAAAGGAGCCCGTACCAAGGGCTCAAACAGAAAGAAAATATTTTTTAAATGATGAAGGCAACATATGTATAAACGTGCTTAATAAAATTGATGTCTGGATTGTTATAAGAGCTGTAGAAGCCCCCCAAAATGATTTATTTATAATTCAAGAAAAAGAATTCAACCACACAGACCCAATTGAGTGGATTTACGATGGGATTATAAGGTGTCAGAGCCAATGTAACGGCAATGGCTTGTTTCCTTTGTTTATCGAATGGCTTGGAAACTTTCTGAGTATACTGAAAATCAACAAATGATGCACTTTATTTAATTATTATTCGTTTTAAAAGATCATTTTATTGGGGGCTCTCACAGGTCTTTTAACAATCCATACATCAATTGTATGAAGCACATTTGTACATATGTTTCCATAATTATTTTCTAAATATTTACATTCTATTTGAGTCCTTGGTATCAGCTCCTCTTTTTACCCTCCTGCCTTCGTGATCCCTTGATAAATTATAAATTATTGTTACTTTCAAATCATACATCAACCGCTGTCTCCCTTCCCCTGTGGTTCCCTCCCACCTCCTCTCCCCACCTTACCCCCTATGCTCCTGGTATCACATTTCTGTTCCTGAGGGGTTTATCTGACCTGGATTCTGTGTGTCCTGATTCTACCTGTGTAAATGCTCTGGCCCAGATGGCAGTGGAAGGCAGGAATGGGGTCATGATAATGGGGGGGGTGAGGAAGCCTCAAGGAACCAGAGGGAATATTGTGTGCTTCATCGGTGCTATACTTCATCCTGGTTGACTCATCCCTTCCTTGCAACCCTTCTGTGAGGGGATGCCTCATTGTCTACAGATGGATTTGGGGACTCTACTCCAAACCCCCTCGTTCTCAACAACATGGTTCTTTTTGTTTGTTTGTTTTGGGTCTTCTGATGTTTGTTACCTGATCCTGTCGACATCTCATGATCTCAGAGGCTGGTGTGCTTCTTCCATGTGGGCTTGTTGCTTCTTTGCTCGATGGCCATTTGTTAAGCTTTGAGCCCTTAAGACCCCAGACGCTGTATCTTTTGACAGGTGGACACCATCAGCTTCTTTACCACATTTACGTGTGCACCCATTTTGTCTTCAGCGATATTGCTGGGAGGGTGAGCATCACAGAATGGCAGGTTGTTAGAATTAAGTGTTCTAGTGTTGAGGGAGGGGCTTGAGCAGAGACCCAAAGTCTGTCCACTTCCTGAATACATTGCCCTATAAATATATGTGCCTATGCCAATACCTTTATTTTTAGGAATTAATATGTTTACATAAGTGCACAGCTATATGTATCCATAGCTGCTTATCCATAGCTTCACTTCCTAGATCTTTACTGCTTCCTTTTACCTTCCTCGTTTCCCACCATCAGGCTTGCCTTTCTTCTGCCTCTTAGTAACTCCTCTCAGCTAGATTACTGTTGCTCCAACACCCTGAGGATCTGTACGTTCTCCTCATTGCTGATTTTAATTTCTAGTTGTTCCCCTGTCTGTGGTGTTGTTTGCTCATCGCTCCCTTCCCCTGCCTCCTTCTCCTGTTCCAGAACCTTAGGCCCCCTAGTCCCTCTGGAACCTTAGGTCCCATTGCTTTCTCCTTGGGCTTGCTTCCCATGTCTATCTTATATAGGTAGGCAAACCAACAATAATGTAGACAATACAAAAAGAAAACAATAAATTGGATAAAAATTATGAAGAAGAATAATACTAACTAGCAAAAAACCTGAAAAGCATTGATAATTTATGAAAAGCACTGATCTTTATGACTATCTCCCTCTGGTCCTAGGGGATTTGGGGAACTTCCACTCCTAGCCTGAAGTCTATTTTGGGGGTCCTGAGGTGCTTTGTGGGTTTGTTTTGCTCCCATTGTGGATCTGTTATGTTCTCTTCTTTGTTATGTTTCCTTCTTTGAGGTGTTTAGACCAGACTAACTTCCCATCGTGTGTCCCCAGGATTGTCCTCTGTTGCAGTATGCTCCAGCGAGGGGACATCATGTCTCGAGCTGTTATAGCCCTAAAGTCCTCTCTGTGCCTTAGTAGTTCCATGTAGGGACATCATCCTCAGAGCTTGGTGTACCAGTATGGGGTCTAGACCCTCACTCTCTCTTTTTTCTTCTTGGTGTACTTCCATGTGGGAGTGGCAGGCCAGTCCCTCTCCCTAAACTGTAGGGTTAGTGTTGCCTGTATAGTATATACTTCTAGGGAGGGGGTCAGTTTTGTTCTGATTGGGGCCCGCCCTGTAACCCACTCTGTTCATGAATTGCTCCATGTGGTTACATTGCCCTTAAGATTTGGTGCACCGTGGTGGTGTTTGCATGTACACTCTCAATTTTGTGGAGACATAACCAACACTTTCCCCCTGGGTGGGTTAGTGCCTTGCTCCCCCAGTGTCATCGTCTCCCTACCCACCTCCTCTCTTTTCTCTCCCTTCTTTCCCCTTTTTTGTGTTGGAATAATATGTACATACTTGGGTTTGGTTTGTCCCCCACCTGACTGCCTGTACCTCAACACATATAGTGTGAGGTGAGTGGCTTTTCTTCTATACCTATTGTGCTGATTATACTTACCTCAGTGGATTCATGTTGTACTTGTCCTTTTGTGATTGGCTAACTTTGCTTAGCATAATTTCCTCCACCTCTTCCCATGAAACACTGTGCTTCATGGAACCATTATTGCTTTTTAGTGATGTGTAGTACTCCATTGTGTGTATGTGCTAGAGTTTTCTAATCCATTCGTCTATGTATGGAAATTTAGCCTGTTTCCAATTCTATGCAATTGTGAATTGCGCCGCAATAACATTGGAGCACAGATGACTGGCTGTGGTCTCTTTCTTACCTCTTCTGGGTATATGACCACTAGAGGGATAGCTGGGTCATAAGGTAGCCCAATTTCCATTTGCTTTAAATATTGCCAGACCACTTTCCACAGAGGCTGTATGTATCTCCATGACCACCAGCGGTGGAGGAGAGTTCTTATCTTGCCACATCCCCTCCAATATTTGTTGCTCTCTGATTTGGACTATCCTCAAGGGTGTTAGGTGGTATCTCATGATTGTCTTAATTTGCATTTCTCTGATGGATAATGATCAGGAGCATATTCTCATATGTTTATTGGCCATTTGGGTCTCCTCCCCAGTGAAACTCCTTTTCAGGTATTTTGCCCATTTGCTCACAGGGTTAACTGTTTTTCTTCTTTTTGCAGGCTAGGAGGGTATTGTAGATTTTAGTAATAAGCCCTTTGTCTGTTGTGTCATTGCTAACAATCCTCTCCCAGTCTGTGGACTCTCTTGTTACTCTCTTAGTGACTTCTTTTGACATACACACAGGTGTTTATCCTGAGTATATTTCACTTAATCAATTTCAGATTAAACTGTGTATGTATTCCCTTCCTTATTGCAGTTAGCCTATGTATTCCCTGAGCCAAGCTTCTTAAGTTTGACCCCATTCCTTCGTTGATGGTCCTGATAGTTTGGGGTTTTCCTTTTAGGTCTGTGATACACCTTGAGTTTGTTCTTGTGCATGGGGTGAGGTAAGGATCTTGTTTCATTTTATTACCAGTGGTTATCCATTGATTCCAGCACCACTTGTTAAATAGGGCATCTACTGCCCACTTGATGCTTTTGGGGCCCTTATTGAAGATCTGGTGTCTAAATGCTGATGGTTTTATTTCTGGGTTTTCTGTTTGTTTGTTTTTCCCCATTGGTCTGTGTATCTGTCATTATTCCAGTACCATGCTGTTTTGACCACTGTGGCTGAGTAGTAGGTGTTAAAGTCAGGTAAAGCAAACCCTCCGACTTTGCCCTTCTTCTTGAGGAGTTCTCTGCTAATTCTGAGCTTTTCCCCTCTCCATATGAAATCGGTGGTCAGTTTTCCCAATTCTCTGAAGATGGTTGTTGGTATTTGAATCAGGATAGTGTTAAACTTATATAGTGCCTTGGGTAAGATTGACATCTTTACTATATTGAGTCTTCCAATCCAGGAACATGGGATATTCTTCCATTTATGGAGGTCATGTTTGGTTTCCTGTAGTAGAGTCCTGTAGTTTTCCTTGTATGTCTTTTTTTTTTGCTTAGGTATATCCCTAGGTATTTCAGTTTGTTTTTGGCTATTGTGAATGGTACTGCCTTCTTGATCTCCTCTTCCATGGTCTTGTCTGATATATACAGTGAACCCTCGTTTATCGCGGTTAATCGGTTCTAGACCCTACCGTGATAAATGAAATTCCGCGAAGTAGGATTCCTTATTTGTAAATCAAATATTTTCGTAGTCAGAGCATAGAGGACATGAATAAACACCCTTTAGTCACCATTACACTCATATTACCCAATTTATTAAACGAAAAAGGGAAATACAGTAAAACATTTTGAACGTTACAATTATCATTTATTATTTATTATATTATTTATGGCATCTAGTTTACAGTATTACATATTTCACATACAGTATTATTATACATAGTTATTACAAATACTGTAATCAATAGCCTATGAAATGACTTAAGGGATGTACTCTACAGGTGGGTCGCCGTCTTTTTCCTCTGAAGGAGCGGGTGTAGGCAGTGGGTGCTGTTACGCAAAAACCGCAATAGAGTGAAGCCGCAGAAGTTGAAGCGCGAAGTGGCGAGGGTTCACTGTATAGCAAACCAATAGACTTCTGTTGGTTGATCTTGTGTCCCGCCACTCTTCTGTATCCCTCTATCGCTGTCCGTACATACTCTTCTTGTTGTGGAGCTTTTGGGGTTTTCAATGTATAGAATCATGTTGTCTGAAAATAGTGATAATTTCATCTCCTCCTTTCCCAGCCGGATACCTTTAATGTCCTTCTGTTGCTTTATGCTGTTAGCTAGGACTTTCAGTACGGTATTGAATAGATGTGGGAACAAGAGGCACCCTTCTCTGTTCCCCTTTTTCAGTGGATTGTTTTCATCTTTTCTCCATTGACTATGATGCTGGATGTTGGCTTTTCCTAGATAGCTTGTATCTTGACTCGAGGAATTTTCTTTCCATTCATATCTTCTTGAGTGTCTTAATTAGGAATGGGTGTTGAATGTTGTCCAATACTTTTTCTGCATCTATTGATATTATCATGTGATTCTTATCCTTTTTCTTATCAATGTGGCAAACAATATTTATGGACTATCCCTGCATCTCTGGAATGAATCCTACCTGATCATGATGAGTGATATGTTTTATATTCTTTTTTATTCTATTGGCCAGTATTTTGTTAAAGATTTTTGTCTCTATGTTCATTAGAGATATTGGTCTGTAGTTCTCTAGTCTTGTGGGATCCTTGCCCTGTTTGAGTATCAAAGCTTTACTGGCTTAGTAGAATGAGTGTGGGAGTTTGCCATCTTTTTCTATGCTCTGAAATAATTTTTTGAGGACCGGTGTCAGCTCTTCCCTGAATGCTTGGTAGAATTCTCCTGTGAATTTGTCTGGTCTGGGAACTGTTTTTGTTGGTAGTTTCTTGATAACCATATCTACTTCTTTTGCTATGGTTCAGTTGAGGTTTTTGACCATTATCTGTGATAATCTAGGAGGGATTGTTTTTCCAAATATTTGTTCTTGTCTTCTGTGTTGTTAAATTCATTAGAATACAGACTTTCATAGTACTTTGTGATTATCCTTTTAATCTCACTCCAGTCCCTTGTGATTTCCCTGTTTTCATCTTTCACCTGGCTACTGATGATTGCTCCTTCCTTTTCTTGGTTAGGATTCTCAGTGGTCTGTTGATTCCGTTGATACTTTAAAAGAACCAGTTTCTTGCCTCATTGATTTTTTTGTATTGTTCTCGTCTTTCCACTCATTTAACACTGCCCTGATTTTTACTATCTCTTTCTTTTGCTATTGCAGTGGGGAGGTTGTTCTGTTGACTATTCTAGTTGCTGGAGGTTTTGTGATAGTGTATCAGTCATAATTCTCTCTTCCTTTTTTGATATATGCATTAATTGGTACCAAACTTCCTCTGACAACTGCTTTTGCTGCATCTTGTAGGTTTTGGTATGTTGTATTCTCATTTTCATTAGTTTCTAGAAGCTTCCTACTTTCCTCTCTAATTTGGGCCAGTAACCATTCATGCGGCAGAAGATCATTATTCATCCTCCAATTGTTTGCCCTTGTTTTTCTGGTCATCCTTCTGGTGATCTTCAGCTTTATGGTGTGGTGGTCTGAGAGGGACATCTGAGTAATCTGTATGTGTTTGAATTTACTCAGGCTCAACTTGTGTCCCGGCATGTGGTCTATTTTTGAAAATGAGCCTTGTGCACTTGAAAAGTATGTGATTTTTTTTTGCATTTGGATGGAAAGCTCTGTAAATATCTATCAGGTCCTGTCACCTAACTGTAGTGTTTAGCTCTGTAACCTCCTTGCTGAGCTTCTTTCCCAGTGATCTATCTTTCTCTGATAATGGTGTATTAAAGTCAGCTACTATGATTGTTGAGTCTGTGATTTCTTTCTTCATCTTTTGGATAGTTGGGAAAATTTCCTGGGCCTCTCATTTGGCGTGTATATATTTATTATGCTCACTGGTTCCTGGTCTATGGATCCTTTGAGCATTATATAGTGCCCATCCCTGTCTCTTGTTATGGTTTGCAACTTGAGGTCAATTCTGTCAGAGATTAGGATTGCAATTCCTGATGTTTTTAATTTGTCAATTGCCTGGTATATTTTTTGCCAGCCTTTTGTTCTTAGGCCATTTTTGTCTGCGAGCTTAAGATGTGTCTCATGCATGCAACAGATTGATAGGTTATGTTTTCTGAGTCCATCTGCTAACCTTTGTCTTTTAATGGGTGAGTTGAGGCTGTTGATATTCTGAATATTTATCACCATCTGTGGATTTATTGCTGTCATCTTGTACCATTTGTGTTGGGTGTTTTCCTATCTCCATTCATATAAGTGTGGTGTGTTTGTGTGTGGAGCTTCATTCTTGCCCTTTTTCTCTGAGGCAATGCTATCTTGGTAATTGTTTTCAGTGTGTTGACTTCAGGGTGGAGTTGCCCTATTTGGTGGTAAATATCCCAGTGTCTCTTCAATTGGTGCAAATGATTATCTAATTATCTATCGTTACCCACAGTGGCAGGCATGGAGCTGGGGAGAGGGGGAAAGGGGATCCCTGATTTAGTCACTACATTCCTGGACTGCAGGACCAGGGAGGATAGCAGCGAGGGGAACTCCGGTGTGAGGTCTTGTGGCTAGTTCTCAGAGGCTCTCCATGAGACTGGGATTATGACCATTTCTATACAGCAGCCTGGGAATTGCTTGTTGTAGGTCTTGTATTTTGGGTGCAGGAAGGAGTGGTGGATGCCATCCTACTGGACCTGGCATAGGTTTACTGGAGCTTGCAGAGAGACACAGTGAGCTTAAATCATTTCAGCAAGTTCTCAAATTTCTTTGTGGGTGAAAATCACAGCGGGAGGTCTGAACTATACCCTAGAACACCGAATCTATTTTCAGCACCCAGCCTCCCAGTTTTGGTCTCCTTACCTCTTAATTTTCTGGTCAAGCAACAAGAGCGCCTGGTGGGTTATTCTACTTGGACGCCATTTTGACTCCTATTTAAATGGTGCACTTTAAATGTGAAATTTACTTCAATAAACAAAATAGAAAGAGCTTAACAAGTAACCTGTTTTCACCTTAAGGAACTAGAGAAAGAAGAGCAAACAAAAGGCAAAGCAAGTAGAAATAAGGCAATAATAAAGACTAGAGCAGAGATAAATGGAATAGAGAATAAAAAACTAATGCAAAGGATCAGTGAAACAAAAATTTTTCTTTGTACTTTAGGTGGAATGACCCTCACCCCAAAGAAAAAGGAGAGAAGTTTCCAATTAGCAAATAAAAAAAAGCGAACATGACTA
>NW_022103931.1:2061995-2063590 GCF_000313985.2 Echinops telfairi | reverse complement strand
ATTATGATAAGAGTTGTATGATCCCCCAATAAAATGATTTTTAAAAATGTAAATAATTGAATTAGTAATCTAAACATTACTTCTTCCATCTACACCTCCACCCCCAAAAAGCATAAACCAAATTATTTCTCTAGAAAATTTGTCCAAACATCTTTAAAAAGAGTTAAAACTAATTATTTACAAACTATTTCTAAAAAGAAAAGATGAAGGAATCTTTATCAACTCTGTATTACCCTGTTACCAAACCAGACAAAAACATCAGAAGAAATGATAACTCCAGATCAAAATAATTATAGATGAAAAAATCCTAAATAAACTACTATCAAATAAAATATATAGCATTTACAAATGGTTAAGAACAATGAGCAAGTGAGATTTATTCAAGGAATACAAGATTAACATTCAAAAACTTACTAGTGTAATATACCATATGAATAAAGGAAGAACACCTGCAAGATTATCTCAAGAAAAAGAAAAATTTTTAAATCACAACATCCTGTGATGATAAAATTGCTTTAATGAGGACTTGAAGGAATGTCCTTAACCTGATGAAGGCCAGTTAAGAATAACCCAAGGTTAATATAGCTATTGGGAAACATAGATTGTTTTTCTCCAAGACAAGGATGTATGCTGTTGTCATGTCTATTCAACATTTTATTGGGATTCTAGCCAGGACAATTAGGCAAAAAAGTGAAATAAACGGTATCCAGATTCATAAGGAAGATATAAAACTACCTTTTTTGCAGATGAAATTATCTTATACATACAAAACCATAAAGAATCTATTTAAAAGTATTAAAACTAAAGCAGTTAATTCAGCAAGGTTGCTGGAGACAAGGTAAAAAAAAAAAGTCAATTGTTTTTATACTTTTAAAAGACCTAAACACCCACTGCTTTGGAATTGATGCTGACTCATCTCAGTCACTACCATAGAGTCAATTCTGACATAGCAACCCTATAGTATGGTGTGGAACTGCCCCTTTGTGTTTCTGAGATTTTAATTTTCATGGGGGTAGTAAATCTCATCTTTCTCCCACCGAAAGGCTCAGGGTTTCAAGCTACTGATCTTGCAGTTAGTACCCAATGGCATAGTCCGCTATGTCACCAGGATGCCTTAATAAAGTGTAGAAATAAAAAAAATGGAAAACAGAAAAACAATAGAGAGAATGAACAAGACAAGAAGTGAGTATTTTTCTTTTAGAAGTGAGTTCTTTGAAAGGTTTAACAAGTCAAGAAATAGTTGATATATTTAATAAAAGAGAAGAAGTTGCAAATAATATAAATACAAAATTAAATGCGTGATGTCATAACAGAACAATAATAACAGCAGTACTATGAAGAACTGTACTCCAACAAATCTGAAAATCTAAACAAATTTGAAAATCTAGGAAAAGTGGACAAACTTCTAGAAACATGCTACATACTTCAACTTCCATGGACTGAAATAGAAAACCTGAATATACCCACAACAAAAGAGGTTGATTAGGTCCCTTAAAACACTCCCAACAAGCCCACATGGAACAACATATCAACCGGTGTGATCACGGAGTGTCGAACGGATCACTGAAGACAAATGGGTGCATAAGCAAATGTGG
>NW_022103931.1:2059971-2061175 GCF_000313985.2 Echinops telfairi | reverse complement strand
AGAAAAGTGGGTGAAGGGAGACGTCGGACAGGGCAAGATATGACAAAATAATAATTTATAAAGTATCAAGGGCTCATGAGGGAGAAGGCAGCGGGGAGGGAGGAGAAAAATAGACGACCTGATGCCAAGGGCTTAAGTGGAGAAGAAATGTTTTGAGAATGATGAGGGCAAGGAATGAACAAATGTGCTTTACACAATTGATGTATGTATGAATTGGGATAAGAGTTGCATGAGCCCCTAATAAAACGATTAAAAAAATAAAGCAGAAAATAATAAACACTAGTACAAATTTAAAATGGATCAAAAGGGAGATCAAATGTTAAGGCATTACATTTTAACCTAACTATATAGGCACTTCCAATGCACTCTGTCTGATAGCAAGGCTATTCATGTCTTTGGTCTATGGTCAGAGGAGATTCCCAAAGGGGCTTAATCTGTATGGGATTATGCTATAACCTATGTAAATCTACCTGATAAACACATACAAAGATGCCTTGATGCTTTTTCTAACGAAGAAGCAAAAGAAGAGCCAACCCTGCTTAAGATCAAGCAGCTTGTAGCATTCAGAAACATGCTCTAAAGATTTCTGTGATTTTTTTTATCACTACTTGATCTATCCAATTACAGTATATATATACATATCCATATTACTGTAGGATCCTGGACGAATTGCAGAGACATGTTTGAACACATTATATTTAGAATAGATCCATGCATATGTTAACTGGGGAAAAAAAGGTGGGCAATGGACCTGAACAGACGATTTATGAAGGTTAACACCAAATGGCTAACAAGCACGTGAGCACCTGCTCTTATTTCTTTGGTGCCCAGCAATGGTATTGCTGGGTCGGATGGTATTTCTATTGCCAGCTGTTTTAAGAATTGCCATGTCACTTTCCATAGTGGTTGTATGTATTTATAAGCCCACCAGCAGTGTATAAATTTCCAGTCTCTCCAGTATTTGTTTTTCTTTGTTTTTTCAAATTTAGCAATGGCTGTGAGTGTTGGGTGGTATCTCATTGTTTTTATTTGCATTTCCTGGATAGCCAGTGAACAAAAGCATATCCTTCACATGTAATGTTTATGGGGTCTTTGTCAAAAATCAGTTTTCTGTAAGTGGATGATTTTATTACTGGGGTTTCTGTCCTGTTCCTCAGTCTATGTATCTATCATTATGCTAATACCAGATTGTTTTGACAACTGT
>NW_022103931.1:2055051-2058352 GCF_000313985.2 Echinops telfairi | reverse complement strand
AGCTTTTACTTGTGTCTCATAGGTCTGGGTATGTTGTGTTATCATTCTCCTTTGTTCCTAATTTCATCTATTTCGACCAATACCCGCCCCCCCCTTTTTTTTTCAGTAATGTGTTGTTGAGTCTCCATGTGTTTGTCGTTATGTTTTGATTCTTTCTATTGTTGATTTCCAGTTTTATGGCACTGTGGTCTGAGATGTGGTTTGAATGATCTTCATGTGTTTGAATTTGTTAAGGCTTGCTTTATGGCCTAGTATGTGGCCTATTTTAAAGTATGTGCCATGTGCATTGGAGAAGAATGTGTATTTTTTTTCTGTTCATTGAAGAACTCTAAATATCCAGGAAGTCGAGTTGTTGATTGTGTTGTTCAGCTCTTCAGTTTCTTTATTGAGTCTCTTTTCTGTTGATCAATCTTTCCTTGAGAGTGGTACATTGAAGTCTCCTACTATTGTCAATCAGTTGATTTCTCTTTTCATTTCTTTGAGGATTTAGTTGATATATTTTGAGGATCTTTTGTTGGACACATTTTTCTTTATTATGGCTATATGTTCTTGGTCTATTGATCCTTTGGTCATTATATAATATCAATTCTTGTCTCTCATTATGCTGTTTACTCTGAAGTCTATTTTTTTGGAGATTTATCTTGCCACTCCTGCCTTTTTTTGGGTTGCCATTAGTTTGGTAAATTTTTTGCCATCCTTTGATTCTCAGTCTGTTCTTGTCTGTGAGTTTTAGTTATGTCTCTTGAAGGCAGTATATTGATGGATCTTGTTTCCTTATCCACTCTTTGCCTTTTGATTGGTGCATTTTGTCCACAAACATTCAGTGTCAGTAATACTAAATGTAGGCTAGTAACTGTCATATTGTGTTATTTATTTTTGCTATTTTTCTTTCTTTTGTTGGGGGTAGGGAGAGTTTATTCATGTCTTCTGTACCCTCTAGATATGTATTATTTTGGGTACTGTTTTCATTGTGTTGACTTCTGGGTGGTGTTATACACTGTGGTGGTCTCATATTTGTGTGCTGCAGTTGTTAATTTTATGATTATAGCGATTCAATTGATATTTTTTGTAATGCTGGCTTTGTTTTAACGAATTCTCTAAGTTATTTCCTTGTTAGAGAATACTTTCTTCCCCCTTTATATTCTATGGAAAGCTTTGCTGGATATAGGGTTCTTAGTTAGCAATTTTTGTCTTTCAATATTTGGAATATGTTGCTCAATTTTCTTCTGTCTTGGATGGCTTCTGCAGAGAAGTCTGACCTTATTTATATCTGTTTACATTTGTAGGTGACTTTTTTTTCTCTCTAGTTACTCTCAAGATTCTCTCCTTTTCCTTGAAATTGGATAATTTGACTATTATATGTCTTGATAATTTTGGTGTGTGTGTGTGGTGGGGTGAGGATATAACATATTTGATGTTCTCTCTACTTCCTCTACATCTCCTCTTTTGTGATATTGGGGAAATTTTCTTCGCTGAATTCCCTTATTATTTTATCTGTAGACTTGTTTCTTCCTTTTCCGGTATTCCAGTGGGATGTGTATATCTCTTGATGGAATATCACGCCATACTCAGGCTTTCTTGAGATTCTTTTGCTTTTATGTTTGATTGTTTCTCTTCCTTGCTGAAGTTTGTGTGGTCGTCTTTGATTTCAGTGGTCCGATTTTCCTTTTCTTCCATTCTATTGCTCAGTTTTTGTATCACATTGTTTAGCTTCTGGGTTTCTTTCTTTTTTTTTTTTTTTGGCTTCTAGGTTTCTTTTGTGTGTGGTGTTTTTAGCATCTCAATTTCTTACTTTGCTTTCGAGATTGACCCCCAGATCTTCTGTATGGTCCTAAACATCATTCTCAGGTATTCTCTTTCTGGTAGTTGCAGGGCTTCTTTTTATGTGTATTCCATTGGGTTTGGGTAATCTTCCGTTGTTGACTTTTCTTTAGCTTCATTTTTTTTGGTGTGTGATTACTGCTGTTGGCTATTGGTTGTGTGGCATAGTTTTCCAGGTGCAAATGGTTTGCAGGGTTCTTTATTGTGTAGGAAGCGTTTGCTCTTTGGGTTAGAGGAGGAAGATCAGATAGGAGCTGGAAATCATATTGTGTGGAGATGATTAAGAAAAAGTGATAGAGTTGGGTGGAGAGCATGAATAAGAGGGGCTGAAGAGTAGGGTTTAAGTAATGGTATTAATGATAATTAGTCTTCTGATTAAATATGGTGATTTTTGATACATTGGAAAGGGGATTTTAAGAGGTGTTCTAGAACTTGTTAGTTTATGTGAAAGTGCATCTCATTGAGAAAGGGGGAGCAGAGTCTTGAGGTAGTGGTTGGTGGGGTAGGTGATAAGTATACTTAGTAATCTACCAGAGTCACTTATCTAATATAGAAGAGTGTGGCAGATGGATGTTATTTTGTTTATGACAGAGGGCCCTTTGTTTGGTGGCACACTACTTCTCTGCTCTAAGGGGAGGAGTGTCCCATGAGAAATAGTAGAGTGGTAGGGGAATTCTGCATCACACCATGTTATCTCTTCTCCATGCAGGGGACCTAGAGTGTAAATCGGCAGTAGGAATGGAGACCAAAGGTTAAGCGGGGCTTCTAGTAGGAGAAGGTCTGGCGGAGGTAAATTCCAGCACTGGCAAGTCACCAACCTCAGGGGAAGGGCTGCCCAAACTCACTGCTATACCAAGTTCTGGATTCTGGTGGTGGGGGTGGGGTGGTGGAGAGTTTTGTGGATTGTCTTGTATTTTTACCCAAAACAAACAAACCACCAGAAACACTCGAAGCACCCAAGAGTTCAAGTTGTTGTTTGGTTTACCAGGGAGGGGCTTCCTATCTGTTAGATTCTGGGTGATGCTGGTCAGGTTTGTTGGGAGCTTCTATCTGGTGGCTATAGGAACTGAACTCTTTTACAAGGAGAAGGAGGGTGTACCAGCTGATGGAGTGGAGATAGGGAGATTCTGTGCTGCCCACCACAAGTTCTGGCCTCCATGCAAGGTTCACAGGAGTCAGAGAGAGTTGGGGAATGGGGGCACTAGGTGAGAGGAGGGCTCTACTTGGGGGTCGGTCACAAGGGTAGGGTCCCTTCCTCAGGTGAGTTATTGAGGTTGGGGAGAGAGGGCCGCAGAGACTCGCTACTGTGCTAAGCTCCACATTCTTCCCAGGGTGAGAAAGGTTTTTGTTTGTTTCATTTAAAAAGGTGTGTGTGGGGGTGGGGATAAAAAATATTCCTGGAAGAAAGCTGGTGGTGCCTGGCTATCAAAAGATATAGTGTCTGGGGTCTTAAAGGCTTGAAGGTAAACAAGTGGCCATC
>NW_022103931.1:2053479-2054513 GCF_000313985.2 Echinops telfairi | reverse complement strand
ACAAAATAACAATTTATAAATTATCAAGGGTTCATGAGGGAGGAGGGAGCGGGGAGGGAGGGGAAACAACAAGGAGCTGATGCCAGGGGGCTTAGGTGGAAAGCAAATGTTTTGAGACTGATGAGGGCAACGAATGTACAAATGTGCTTTACACAATTGATGTATGTATGGATTATGATAAGAGTTGTATGAGCCCTAAAAAATGATTAAAAAGCCAACAACAACAAAAATATTCCTGGAGTACCAAGAATGCAGGTCCTGTGTCTGGTTTCCCAGAATGCAGACTGGTTTCTGGCTGGGGCAGGGAGAATTCTAGGTAGGAGATGCTATCTGGTTGCCATCTTCTACTCTCTCTATATAATTACTTCTTGATATAAAGCTATTCATTATACATATCTGAGTGCTACTGGATTTGTTTCTCTAGTCAACCTGGCCTAATCCATATATCTGTAGATGTAATCCTTTAGAAATAGGGCTTTGTTTTATTCTAAATCTGACTACTTTTGAGTTTAAAAAACAATAAAACGAGTAAACAGAGGTACACACACAGGGAAGACAGATATCATGTGGGAGTTTCCAAAGAAGCAAGGATTACCCAGGGTTACTGACAAAGAAGGAAGCCACAGGGACGAAACACTGATTTGGACTTTTTAGCATCCAGAACTATGAGAATATAGTTTTCTATCCTTTAAAGTCTTTCACTTTTGGTATTTCTGTTATAGTAGCACTAGATAAAAAGACATTCTAAAAAGTTCTCTCCCCAACACACATTCCTCATTCCAGGCCTTAGAAAGCACTACAGTTTAGTTTTCAAGAATGTCATATAAGTAGATCTATGCTGTGTACACGACAATGTGAAAAAGTTGTAATTTTAATAAAATTCACTTTATCGATTGTATTCTTATATGAATTGTGCCTTTGGTATCATATATAAGAAATATTTGCTAAACAGTAAGTTATACTGATTTTTTTTCTTTCCAAGGGGACTTTTTTTGTGTGTTTTTTTTAATCAATTTATTGGGGCTCATACAATT
>NW_022103931.1:2048733-2050226 GCF_000313985.2 Echinops telfairi | reverse complement strand
TCTTTTCAGTTCTTTTTCCCACTTCTTTAGGGGGTTAACTGTTTTCCTCTTCTTGCAGGCCATGAGGGTGTTGTAGATTTTGGTAATGAGCCCTTTGTCTGATGTTTCTGGGAGGCCTGGGGGCCCTTATTTGTGTTACTGTTAGGGATTCTCTCAGGTGGTTTCCTTTGTCTAAGGGCACGTTTAATAGTTTTAGGTTTTATATTTAGTTCTTAGAACACTTTTGAATTAATTTTTACTTGTACAAGACATGGATTATTATTATTATTTTGGCATGTAGATATCTATCGAATTATTCCAGCACTATTTACAAAAGACTGTCTTTTCACCCTCGAATTTCTCTTGATTGTTTGTCAACAACCAATACTCTGTGTGTATGGGTCTATTTCTAGTCTTTTTGTTGTGTTCTATTGATCTGTTTGTCTATCTTTACATCAGTACTTTATGTTCTCGACGTTATATAAATGAGCTTAAGATGGCCTCTGTGCATTGTCCACGAGCTGGGCCTGATAGCCCAAAGACCTACCAATGCCAAATTCAAAATTTTACACACCCAATTGTTTAAAAAATGCCCCCAAATATGCAAATCTTTAGCCATTTAGGACTTGTTTGCCTTGCATATAAATTTTACTCAATATCTGTTCTTGTTGCTAGGTGCCTTTTAGTCAGACCCCATCTGGTGCTGTTTTTCAAAGCTCTTTGACCTAGAGACTCCTCACCTTGCTGCAGAGTGACATCACATAGACATGTAAGCACACCCCTTTTAACCACCCCTTAGGAGTTTCATTGCTCTATTTCCCTTATTTTTGCTCCTTGCTGCTTGACTAAGGAGCCCTGGCTGCATATTGGTTAGAAGTTGGACTGCTAACTGCAAGGTTAACAGTTCGAAATCGCCAGCAGCTCCTCAGGAGAAAGACAGGGCTTTCTACTCCTGTAAAGAGTTATAGTCTTGGAAACCCACAGGAGCAGCTCCACCCTGTTCTAAAGGGTCTCTATGAGCTAGTATCGACTCATTGACAGTGAGTTTGCTTTTGGTTTTTGCTTCTTGACCCAGGAATGGAAAGTGAATCACATTGAGCTCAATAAATAGTGCAGCACTGCCATCTCATGGTCATATTGTTCGCACCTTGTTTAGGTGTGAAACTCATAAAGTAGTAGGGATGAGATGAAGGGAAGACTTTTTGATATTTTCATGCTATTAGGTTCTGAATCCTACTAAACCTATGGGACACTTGGGTTTTGGTGGCATAGTGGGGATGTTGAGCAGAAAACCACAAGGGCTGTAGTTCAAATCTACCAGCCTCTCCACAAGAGAAGGATGAGGCTGTCTACTTCTTCTCCTTCTTTTTAATCATTTTACTGGGGGCTTGTACAACTCTTATCACAATCCATTCATCCATCCATTGTGTCAAGCACATTTGTATATTTGTTGCCATCATCATCATTCTCAAAACATTTGCTTTCTACTTGAGCCCTTCTTTCTTCTTGAGTTC
>NW_022103931.1:2045651-2048058 GCF_000313985.2 Echinops telfairi | reverse complement strand
CCACATTTGCTTATGCACCTGCTTTGTCTTCAGTGATTGTGTCGGGATGGTGAGCATCATGGAATGAGGCTGTCTACTTCTAGAAAGATTTAAAGTCTTGGAAAAACAAAGGAGCAGTTCTACTTTGTACTATAGGGTTACTATAAGTCAGAATTGACTTGATGGCAGTGAATTTGGAGTTTGGTTTGGTTTGAGTCTGTTTATACCTTCAGATTTCTGAGATTCTAGTACCTCCCTCCCTCTCCCCACCCGCTAACTAACCTGTGTCCACAAAAGGAGGTATGGTTGATTAGTCATGTTCTCCAGGATATTATCTAGAGTCAAGATAGACCTCTACAGTGAAAAATAGGCTCAAGTAGAACGGTGAGTCAGATCATTTTGGTTCCGTCTGGTGATTCTTGTGTCTGGGGTGAATTGAAGGATGCTGATGTATTTACTACACACGCTCTCTATCCCATTCCAAACTGGGAAGACCCTGAAGTCAATTTTTTCAAAAAAGTTTTGGGATGGAATGATGTACAAGATGGGAGATTTAAATAATAGAAGGGTAGGTCACAGAGTACCATGGGTGGGGGGGAGTAATATAAAATGCTATATTGTTCTAAGGCATATGCTCCCAAAATTATTTGACCTACTGCCCCCTTTTCAGGAAAAAAAAATTCTGTGCCCTCTGACATTTAAAAACTTTTGTACTGAAAACAAAACAAAAACAACAAAGAAGACCTTTTGTACTATAGCCCATAATCCAGGATCAAGTGTACATATCTGCTTTTGCAGCCCCTTGGTTTGTTCTGGCTTCCTCAGGGGGTGGAGAAACTGGGAGGGTTTCAGTTTGTCTTTCCTGGTGGGATTTCCAGTGGGTTCAGGATTGACAACAGAGAAAAAGGTGTTTTGTCCCACCATGGGCACTTTTGCCATTTCCCTGGATACTTGAGAAACCTGAGAGACAACTGTTATAAGTTTCTTTCCATTGGTCCTGTTTGCAGACATCTTTGATTACTCTCTTGCAACTGGGTCCTGGTTTTCTAAAGTTGTTGTGACAGAAAGGAAATCTTCAAAATGATGCTTTCTTTGGGGCATTTAATGAGGGTCATTCTATTTTGAAGGAGTTCTAGCTCCGTTTGTTTGCATGCATTGGTAAAACCTGCTACAGGCCCACTGCTTCACTGTTGTTCTCCTTTGGCTTTTGTGTTCACATTTTGGGTAGAAGCACCAGATCTTCAGGAGGGAACAGGCAACAGTTTCCGGCTTATTTTGAAACATTACTTTAGCTTGGCAAGATGAATGCTGCCTCTAAAGAATAGGCAATGTTTGGAAACTGATTGTGGTCACAATTGTACAATTCTGCTTGATGAGATTGAACTATGGAATGATATGATATATGTACCAATTCCCAATTAATAAGAAATGAAAAACAAAATAAAAATTTAAAAAAGTTATAGTATCAGACATCCTGTCCTCAGGGTCAACATGAGTCAGAACCGACTCAAGGGCATTGAATGAGGGTTAAGGTAGGTGGGCATTGGAGGACATGGGAGCTAACAGGAATGAGTAAAAAAAAAATGGAGAAAATGTTCTAAAATTGATAGTGGTGATGACTGCACATTTCTTTTCAGTATATTGAAATGATTGAATTGTATAATACATGAATAATATGTCAGTAAAACTTAAGAAATTAAAATAAATAAGTAATAGGCTAGACGTCTTCTCATGCAGTAGATACTGGCATGTGATTGCCAAGAATCCTTTGAAAATACCAGTGGGCATGTTTGAAGGACATTTTTGGTAATTTTAGGATAAATGAACCCAACTGGGACAGTTAAGACTTTTGCACGTGTGTTGCTTTGTTTTATGTTATGTTGTTTTGAGAATGCTATGTTGTTGGTAGGCACCATAACAGGTAGTGACTCTTTATGCCTGTTAGTTGATGTCTGAGACTCGATTGGAGTGTGATCTTCACCCAAGATGATGTCTGTTTGGATAGAATCTGCAAGGAAGGAGGGTCAGATTATATTTTGAGGACGTTTCTTTTGACTTTGCAAATATTTGATTTGGATTTTGCTTTTTCCCCCCTCCATTAACAAACTGTTTCTTTTTTTGTGAGTCTTAATTAAGATGGATCATGTCTTAAAGCAGAGAATACCATAAAAGTGTTTATTTGTGTTTTATTGACTATGCAAAGGCATTTAACTTTATTGATCATGAATAATTATGGATGACATTGAGAAGAATAGATATTCCAGAGCGCTTCATTATTCTTAAGCAGAACCTGTACATGAACCAAAAGATACTTGTTCAAACAGAGCAAGGGACTAGTACATGGTTCAAAATCAGGAAAAGTGTGCATCAGGGTTGTATTTTTATTTTTTTTAATACCATATTTCTTTCTTTTTTTGTCTTCCTTTTT
>NW_022103931.1:2040760-2044394 GCF_000313985.2 Echinops telfairi | reverse complement strand
AGGTGAGCATCTCAGACTGCCAAATTGTTAGAACAAAGTGTTCTTGTGTTTACCATATTTCTTCAATCTGTATTCTGAACAAATAATGCTAGCATCACAGTGGTTCTCAACCTTCCTAATACTGTGACCCTGTAATACAGTTCCTCATGTTGTGGTGACCCAAAACCATAAAATTATTTTCCTTGCTACTTCATAACTGTAATTTTGCTACTGTTATGAATCGGGTGACCCATGTGAAAGGGTCATTCGACCTCCATAGGAGTTGTGACCCACAGGTTGAGAACTGCTGGTCTTGATGATCATGTAGATTTTTTCACCTCAAAATTCTCTATATAATATTTCCCAGTATTTTCCTCCCCAGTTGTGAGCACGTGATATGTGTGGAAAGGGTTAAGTCTGTTGTAATCAGATTGTGTTTTTTTCACATGAATAATTAAGAATTTTGGTACTGGGTCCTACTGCCTGCACTGAATTCTGGCTTTCAATTTCCTAGTTGTGTAACCTTGTGCCAGTTAGCCTTCATTTGTCAGACTTCCCTTAATTATGAATTGGGGGGAAATTGTGCCTACTTCTCACAGGACTATGACAAGGATGAAATAAGTACTTAAGAGAGGTAATTGGCACAGGTTGTTATTTTTATTAAACCACACATTGTATATAATTTATTATTATTTCAAGCTATTCTATCAGTCCAATTTTTTTTCCCCAGGCTTACCCTAATTTCTTATGTTTTGTGATTCTCTGACATTTTACTTGTGGAGGTGATTTTCAAATTACATGGAAATTGAAAAAAGAATAAGGGCTCTTTTCCCTCTCTGACAAATGAAACCCTGTAATCTATAACCGATGAATGTGTAATTTTAAAATGAGGTTGAAATAAAAGCATTTTCAGAAAAGATAAAATTAAGTGAATTTGCAAGTTTTTCTAGTGGATGGAAATAACCCAGATCATCAGAAAGTAATGAAGCTTATTAGAAGTGATACATATGTGGAGCAGCACTGATAATTATTCTTTTGCTTTTTTCTTCTTAACACTTATTATATATAACTGTTTAAAGCTATATTTGTATTATCTTGTGGTTTTACAACATATGTAGATGTAATACATCTAACAATTCCTACATAAATTGTGGCTAGACTATGAACCCATATAGTTGTAAAGTTTCTACTTTTTATATGAACTTGTACAATAATAACCCTAAGTGGACTTCAAAAGCTAATGGTAAGAAATATAGCTCTCAGAAGAAATATAGCTCTCCTAAAAAAAAGAAATATAGCTCAAAAAGCCAATAAAAATTAAAATAAAATTCTTCAAAAGCATTCACATAATTCATAGAAAGAGAAGAGAGTAATATGAGAGACTCCTATTACCATATACTATACACAGCTTTATATGTAAGTGGGTCTATTTTAAACATTCTATTTTATTCCACAGGTGTCCTGGTGGGCCAGTGAGTTAAATGTTTGGCTGAAAACCAGAAGGTGGTGTGAATCCGCCAGCTGCTCCCCAGAAGTCTGCTTCTGTCAAGATCTCCAGCCTTGGAAACTGTATGGAGCAGTTCTAGTCCATCCTACAAGGTTGCTATGAGTTGGAGTCAGCTTGCTAGTGGTGAGTTTTTCAAACTTTAAACCTTTTCCTCATTGATCTGCTATTCTTGCACCGAGGAGCCCTGGTGGTGTAGTGGTTACAAGTTGGGCTTCTCATCATAAGGTGAGCAGTTCTAAATCACCAGCAGCTCCTCAGGAGAAAGACAAGGCTTTTTACTCCCATAAAAACTTAACGTTTTGGAAACTCACAGGTGCAGTTCTACCCTGTCCTATAGAGTTGTTACAACTCAATGGCAGTGAGAAAAGACTCGGGCACCAGTACCATATACTGTATTAAAATGTAGGTTTGTAGTTTAATTCTGCCGGAGCTATTCTTATCTCATAGCTCTTTCTTTATGTTCAGTATTTCCGAGCTATGCCTACTTGTTTTTCCAAATGAACTTCAGTATCAACTTTTTTATATCCATGTTTTTTTTCCTTACTTTTATTGGGCCCTCTGACATCTCTTATCACAATGCATGCATTCATCCAGTGTGGCAAGCACATTTGCACATATGCCACCATCATGATATATCCATGTTTGACTTCACTATTTTTTGTTTAGCTTTTATTTCATCATCATAAACTTAACTATGCTTTCCAACTGGAGTTAGAGGGGAATAAGGAAAGTAGGAAACCCAAAGTGCTGGAGTGAGGGCGCACAGATTAACGATACTGCAAGCACATTGGGACTAGAAGGGTGATTTCCCAAACTACACAAAGAATGGTCTGGTGTTTAAGATGAAGCATGAAATACAGATCCAATTTATTAGAGTGGTCCACAGTCAGTAATGGGGAGCTTCTGGCCATTCCTGGACCCAAAACGCTCCATGGCCTCCACAATGTTCATGCGTTCTTTCACCTCAACAAAGACCTCAAGCTTGCGTCCCACCATTCGGTCTGAGCGGGGCAGATCAAACACTGGGCGCTGTTAGCATTGGGCCCAGCGTTTGCCATGAACATGATGCCAGGACCTGGTGCTTCAGGATGAAGTTCTCATCCTCACTTTTCTTTCCACAGATGGACTGGCCACCAGTGCCATTATGGTGTGTGAAGTCACCTCCCTGGCACGTAACCCAGGATTGATTCTGTGAAAGCAGGACCCTCTGTAACCAAATCTCTTCTCCCCAGCCCTCGGAACGCAGAAGTTCTCAGCTGTCTGGAACTTTGCAAACAGGGTCTCACCATAGAAGGCTATGTTGGAATACACATCAGTGTTGACCAGGGCCGCACGCAACTGGACCAGACAAGATTACAAATTCAGGCGCCGGCACCTGCAAAATCTCCACCTTTTAATTTTTATTGGGAACGCATTGTAATTATAAATTAGCTAAGGGAAAAACCGACATCTTATCAATGTGAAGAAGTTCTAAGCAAGAGTGAAGATGTAAGATGAGGGTTTTTTAAGTTCCTGTTTTTTGTATATGGTTATTCAAAATGTCCTGAAACACTTAAAACAACAACAACAACAACAACAACAACAACCTTTTATTGTGAATTATGTAAAAATTTACAGAGTATATCATATGTTTTGCATGCAACGATTCACATTTATCTTGTTTTAATTCATCCATTGCATTCCTCTCAGTGGACCCTTGATTCCTTTCTGTGCTTCCTGTTTCCTGAGCCCTCTGAAATTTGTCACAGGGTAACTGTTACCCTTTGGCTCTGAAATTGTTGATTATTCTCACATGAGGGTAAGTTCAGTCTCAGATCTGAGGGGTGACTGAGGATCATAGTCTTGGAGGTTCTGCGAGCATCTAGCTGACCAGTAAGCACAGGCTCTTCTATGATTTTGAGTTCTGGTTCATATTTTTCTCCCAGTCTATTCAGAACTTTCTCACTCTCTTCAAAGAGGTTGGCAGTGGTAACCAGGTACCAACTAGCTCTTCAGGTCTTAGTATTGTGGAAACTGGTATTTCTGTGGACCACTAGTCCATTGAACTAATTATTTCCGTATACAGTGGTGGGATTCAGCGGATTCTCACCAGTTCGGTAAAACTAATAGTTGCTATTTTGTTGAGTTCAGTGAACCAGTTGTTAAAAT
>NW_022103931.1:2036367-2038617 GCF_000313985.2 Echinops telfairi | reverse complement strand
ACCTTTGCTCTCCACTGAAGCCCCTGGCATCAGCTCCTCAATTTTCCCTCTCCCTCCCCGCTTCCTACATCTTCATCAACCCTTGATAATTTATAAATTATTATTTTGTCATGTCTTACACTGTCCGACATCTCCCTTTACCCACTTTTCTGTTGTCCGTCCCCCAGGGAGGAGGTATGTAGATCCCTTAAATCGCTTTTTAAAAGAGTTGTATAGACGTCATCACAATCAGTTATAATGCTTCCTCTCCCTCCCACATTCATTGTTTGCTTCTCAAATCCCCTCACCCTTCCCATGCCCCATGTCCCTGATAAACCATTGCATCAGTTATTGTCTCTATGCATCCATGCCTTCTGTGCTTCACAAACTGGGAAACTTCACAGAAACAATAAAAATAACAAAACGAGACAACAACAAGAAAATAATAATAATATAAAAATAAAGAGTAAGAAAGAAAAGACCACCATCAATATTTAAAAAGCCAGAAAAGAAATCTCAATCTTGGAACAAGAGAGAGCTATTTGAGCCTAGTGCAAATTCAGATTGGGTCTAGACTCTAGACCAGCGGTTCTCAACCTGTGGGTTGCAACCCTTTTAACAGGGGTCACCTGATTCATAACAGTGGCAAAATTATTGTTATGAAGTAGCAATGAAAATAATTTTATGGTTGGGGTTCACCACCACATGAGGAACTGTATTAAAGGGTTGCGGCATTAGGAAGGTTGAGAACCACTGCTCTAGACCCAGGGAGGTCAACTGACAAAGTCTCATAGTACACCATGGTTTGATCCGCCAGAATTAAGTTAACAACCATCTCTGTCTAATAGTGAAGCGGTTTTGAGTCTTTGGCCTATGGCTAGAGGGCTTTGGTCAGAGGCTTCATCTGACGAGAGGCTCTGCAGATAGAGTTTGGGCTCTTACTTTTCCATAGCCTTCTATAAATTGGGTCCTCACAAGTTAAGGGCTGATACTTTTTCCTTCATCATATTTGGATTTTGGCTCACACAGACTGGTGTGCTTCTTCAATGTGGACTTAGTTAACAGCTCACTTAGATGGCTGCTAGTGTGAATACAAGCCTTTAGGACACCAGACACTATTCCAAATGATAGCTGCTTTCTTCACCACACAGTTGTAGCACCCTTATCTTCAGTTCTCGAGTGGCTCCCCTGGTACCTCATTGGCTCAGTACTACGGAGTGAACGATCTTTGCCAGATCTCACCAACTTACTTAAATTAATGTTTCTACCTCCCTACCAGCCGCCCTTGATTCACATAATACCATTCCCCAGATGCCTGAGTTCTAATGATTGTCACATCAGCTTTCTTCTTCTTTTTTATTAAATAATTTTATTGGGGGCTCTTACATCTCCCACCACAATCCATACACCCATCTATTGTGTCAAGCACATTTGTATACATGTTGCCAGCATCATTTTCAAAGCATTTTCATTCTACTTGAGCCCTTGATATCAGCTTCTCATTCCCCCCCTTGTCCCTCATGAACGCTTGATAAGTTATAAATTATTATTTTCATATCTTACATCGTCCACTGTCTCCCTTCACCCACTTTTCTGTTGTTCGTCCCCCTGGGGAGGGGTTCTTTGTTGATCCTTGTGATTGATTCCCCCTTCCACGCCCCCCCCTTCCCCTGCCCCTCCTGGTATTGCTACTCTCATTATTGGTCCTGAGAGGTTTATCTGTCCTGGATTCTCTGTGTTGTGAGCTCTTCTCCGTACCCGTGTACACGCTTTCATCTAGTCAGTTTTGTAAAGTAGAATTGAGATCATGATAGTGTGTGTGTGGGAAGCATTAAAGAACTAGAGGAAAGTTGTATGTTTCTTTGGTGTTATACTGCACCTTGACTGGCTCATGTCATATCAGCTTTCTATTTGTGTCTGGCTACTTAGTAACTTCTTGGTCTTTTATTCCTTTAATTAATGAAGATGCACCAGTTTGGGATTTATTTCTCACAAATAAATAAAACAATTTATTTATTTCTGAGCCTCAGAAAGGGACTAGAACAGCTGTTCTTTCTTTTTTCACCCTTTTCTTTCCAGCTCTTCTATTAAACAGAGATTATTGTAAACTTGATTATGGTGATTGAACCATGGTATAATATGATAATTGATCAGTTGATCTCCCTCTTGATCCAAACAGAATTTGCTCTAGGCTCAAATATTTCTTGCTTCTTCTAAGACAGAAATTTCTTCTTTGACTTTTAAAATATTTTTGGTGTTCTTTTCTTTCTT
>NW_022103931.1:2025752-2035611 GCF_000313985.2 Echinops telfairi | reverse complement strand
ACGGACGACAGAAAAGTGGGTGAAGGGAGACATTAGTCAGTGTAAGACATTAAAAAGTAATAATAATTTATAAATTATCAAGGGTTTATGAGGGAGGGAGGGTGAGAGAGGGAGGGGAAAATTGAGGAGCTGATATCCAGGGCTCAAGTAGAAAGAAAATGCTTTGAAAATGATGATGGCAACAAATGTATAAATGTGCTTGACACAATGGATGTATGTATGGATTGTGGTAAGAGTTGTATGAACCCCCAATGAAATGATTTTTTTAAAAAAGAATAAGGTCAGAACTTTCAGCAGAAACTATGCAGACAATGGAATGATGTGTGTGGGGGTGGGTGGGGGGAATAAAGAAGAAGAAGAAAATCCCACGAATCTTATCTAGAAAAATTATCCCTTACATATAGGGTGAGGGAGTGAGGTGGGAATAGGGCATTTCCAGGTAAGAAGAAATTAAGCTAATTAGAAAAATAAGACAACCCTTACAAAAAATATTAAGGGGAATTATCTGCATAGAAAACAGAGAATCGACAACAGAAGACATAAACCTGAAATCAACAAACAAGACACCACCACCCAGAAATCAATCCACTTACGCAGTATTCAAAATGAAACACACAAGATTAAAACAGTGATTTAGAAATCATTCTGCCATGAAGATAATTTCAAAGAAATTAGACATTATTGTTTTCTTTTTTTATTTAGTAAATGCTCTTTTATTATTATTAAAAGATCATTTTATTGGGGCCTCTTACAACAACCCATACATCATTGTATCAAGCATATTTGTATATATGTTGCCATCATTATTTTCTAAACATTTACTTTCTATTTGCGTTATTGGTACCAGTTCCTCTTATTTCCCTCCCCACCTCCCCGGATGTTTAAAAATGTAGATGTAAAATGTTTGAATGTCATGTATTGAGAAGCTGGCCCATACAAGTATAGTTTTCTTTTTTCAACAGTCTTTTAAATTCCATTTTATTAGGTAAATTAATAATACTATCAATAGTATTACCTTATGCCCCATGGGAATGATTTATAATTTTCTCTATGCTTTATAATTTTATTGTTATAAAATTATAACAGTGTTCTCTAAAGTGAGCTAGAGTCATATATAAACATAGATATATAAAGGGATTTGGGGCTTACACTTAATTATAGCCCTAATCTAAGAACAATTAGTTCTTACAACATGGACTTATTGTGTACTTGCCATCATGAAGAAATCAATGAAAATATGGGTGATAAAGCAAAATGTGTAGAAGAAACTGGGTGGTGTCCGTCTATCAGAAAAAATACTGTCTGAGACATCAAAGGCTTGTCATAAACAAGCAGCCATTTAAGTGCAACATCAATTAAATCCACATGGAAGAAGCACACCAGCTTGTGTGATCCAAATCTGAAGGAGGAAATGATATCAGAGCTTAATTTGTAAACACCCAGTTTGCAAAAGGCTAACATGACAGTGGAAGTTCACAATCCATTTGCAGGGTTCCTCCATGGATTTAGCCTTAAGGGAATCCACTCGGACCATCGTCCAGGGATGTGAATAGCCTTTCTATCAGACAGAGAGCACTGTAAAGTTGACCTTGGTGGATGTAACTAGGTTAAAATATAACATTTTATCATTTGATCTCTTTTTTCCCTATTTAAAAATATCCATTTTTAATATTGTCTGCTTTCTTTTTGATTGAGGTTTTTTTTATCTCTTTTTGTTGTTGTTGTTGCTGTTTGTTTTTGATTTTTTATTTCTTGTTGGTGTTTTGTATGATTTTCTGTATATGAAACCCAAGATAGATAAATCTGTAGAGACAGTAATTGAATTAATAATTACTCTCAGGCATGGCAGGAAATTGGAGGAAATGAGGAGTTAACAACAAGTATAAGAAAGAAGAAAATGTCCTGAAACTAATTGTGGTGATAATTGCACAACTCTTCTTAGTATGACTAAACTTTAAATTGCATGATAGGTGAATTATGCCAATAAAACTATTTTTAAAAGCAAAAAAAATAATTGGGATGGAAAGGAAGTCAAATACTTTGCAAGAGGGAACAGACTATATTAGCTTGGGCATAAAATAACAAATAGTAATTACCAGGAATATGGAAAAACTTTATCAAAACAAAAATGAAGAAAATCATAAAAACTTAACAAGCAGTAAAATAAAAGCAAAGAAAAAAGTAGACCGTAGCTCAGCACAGAAAATTATAAGGAACAAAGAAATCAACAAAACTACAAATTAACACACAGCAAAATTACAGCAATAAATTCACACATTCTGATGAGAGCTGTAAGAGCCTCCAATAAAATGATGTTTTAAAATATTAAGTAAATAATATCACACATACCAATAATAATACTGAGAGAAAATAAATTAAATGCACCAGTCAAAAGACATAGAGTATCAGATTGGAAAGAAAACAAGATCCATCAATACACTGCTTATCTCCCTCACCCACCCCACCCCACCCCAGAAGAATGTACTACAAAGGACGCACTGAAGCTACAGCTCAGGGAGAGGGGCACATCTGATTAGAGCACACAGGAGCAAACTAAGAGGGAAGGAGGGAGAAAGAGAGTGGAACACATCCTGGTCCACCAAGCCCCGAGAACAATATTCCTGCTCAGAGCAGCCAATGCACAAAGAGGACCATAGATCCGGCTCCACCACAAGACACAGGCATGACTTCCCTCACTGAACCATAGCACTACCAGGGACAACACCGGAGACAAGGTGTGGGAATTGTGCCCAATCTGACCCCACCACACCCGGGTAAAACACTAAGGGTGTGCAACAGAGCAGCAAGGGGAACAAAGGAATGAAGTCCCTGAGGAATCCCAAAACTAGACTTCAGGGGGCAGGGCATGACATCTCATCAGACTCAACCGAAAAAACACTCATAAAGGTCAACAAACAGACCTGGGACTATTTATAGTCTTTTCTCTTTTTTTGTTTTGTTTTGTGCTTATTATTGTTTTTGCATATCTATCTAGATAAGATAGAAACAATCCAGAGGGGAAACAATGAGACTGATGGCTCTGGGGGACCACAGGAGAGGGGGAGGCAGGGGAAAGGAAGGAGGGAGCCAACAAACCTAGGGACAAGGGAAAAACAAGTGATCTAAAATCAATGGCGAGGGTGTAGGATGCCTGGTGGGGCTTGATCAAGTGCAATATAGCCAAGAGGAATTAATGAAAGCTGAATAAAGATCAGACATGATAGTAGGACAAGAGGAAAGAACTAGGAAGCAAAGGATATTTATAGAAGTCTAAATAAGGCACATATATAAATATATTTATATATAATGATAGGGAAATATATCTATGTACATATATTTATATGTTAAGTACTAAGCTAGCAGATGGACATTGAGCCTCAGCTCAAGTGCTCCCTCGACACAAGAACACTTTGTTCTAATAACCTGACATTCTGTGATGCTCACCTTCCTGACATGATCACTGAAGACAAAATGAGTGCATAAGCAAATGTGAAGAAAGCTGATGGTGCCCAGCTCCCTAAAGATATAGCATCTGGGGTCTTAAAGGCTTGAAGTTAAACAAGTGGCCATCTAGCTCACAAGCAACAAAGCCCACATGGAAGAAGCACACCAGCCTGTGTGATCATGAAATGTGTTAATGGGATCAGGCATCAGGCATCAAAGATCCAGAACAAAAAATCGCATCAATATAAGTGAAGGGGAGGGCGGAGTGGAGACTCAAAGCTTATTTGTAGACAATTGGACATCCTCTCACAGAAGGGTCACAAGGAAGAGACGAGCCAGTCAGGGTGCAGTATAGCACCAATAAAACATACAACTTTCCTCTAGTTCTCTAATGCTTCTCCCCACCACCACTATCATGATCCCAATTCTACCTTACAAATCTGTCTAGACCAAAGCATGTACACTGGTACAGATAAGAGCTCGCAAAACAGGGATTCTAGGACAGATAAAACCCTCAGGACCAATACTGAGAGTATGGATACCAGGAGGGTAGGAGGAAGGTGGGGAGAGAAAGGGGGAATAGATCATAATGATCGACATATACCTTCCCTGGGGGGATGAACAACAGAAAAGTGGGTGATGGGAAATAGCAGACCATGTCAGACATGAAAAAAAGATAATTATCAAGGGTTCATGAGGGAGAGAGGATGAGGGCAGGAGGGGAAAAACGAGGAGTGATACCAAGGGCTTAAGTAGAAAGAAAATATTTTGAATATGATGGCAACATATTTACAAATGTGCTTGACACAATGGATGGATGGATGGATTGTGATAAGAGCTGTATGAGCCCCCAATAAAATGATTTAATTAAAAAAATAAGTCTTTCTCCAATCCTAATGCCACATTGTTTTTCATATAATCCACATTCTCTGATGATTTGCTCAGCATACAGATGGAATAAGCATGAGGAGAGGATACAACCCTGATGCACAGGTTTCCTGATTTTAAACCTTGTAATATTCCCTTGTTTTGTTTGCACAGCTGCCTCTTGATCCTTGTACAAGTTCTGCATAAGCATATTGAAATGTTCTGGAATTCCCATTATTCTCAAAGTGATCCATAATTTGCTATGATTCACAGTGTAATGCCTTGGTTAAGTCAATGAAACACAAGTAAACATCTGAGGTAGTTAGTTTATTGTGCCAACTTGTGGGGTTAATTGAAAGATGGAGGGATAAATGGCTCAGTGAGTCTTGCCTTTCTAGTTCTTGGGTCTCTTGCTTTCTGATGGTCGGACCAGGGTGCAGCTGCTTTAGCCAGTTCCCTGCTTCAGCTTGCAAGGCTGACTTCCTGCAAGACATTCCCAAGGAGGAGTCACATGGACCTACCCCGATGCAGCCCTGGGTGCTGGAGCAACCGTGTGGAGACCCCTGCCAGTACTGAGATGCTTGCACATTCACTGACTCAGCTTTCCTCCTGCAGTCCGCCTTATTGCCTGTGTTTTGTGAGATAGAGGAGGACTTTGTGGATTGGTGTCAGACATATTGGTTAATGTTGGACTTGTGGGCTTGGGCAGCACTGGGTTGGGATGTTTTCTTGATGTGCACTTACCCTTTATATAAAACTCTCTCTTATACATGAGTTTCTGTGGATTTGTTTCTTTAATGTACCCAGACTAACACGCATCTTTCTGGTATTCTCTGCTTTCAGCCAATTTAGCCAAGATCCAACTGACATCAGCAGTGATATCCCTTGTTCCATGTCCTCTACTGAATCCCACATGAACCTCTGGCAGCTCTATGTCAATGTTCCGCTGCAACTGTTGTTGGATGATCTTCAGCAAAATTGTACTTGTATGTAATATCAATGATATTGTTCTATGGCTTGAGCATTCTGTTGGGTCACCTTTCTTTAGAATGTGTACAAATATGAACCTTTTCCAGTCAGTTGGCCAAGTAGCTGTCTTCCAAATTTCCTGGCATAGATGAGTGAGGGCTTCCAGTGCTTCATTAGCTCCTGGAAACACTACAATTGATATTTTGTTAGTGTCTGGAGCCTTGTTTTTGGCCAATGATTTCAGTGTAGCTTGGATTTCTTCCTGCAGCACAATTGGTTCTTGCTCATATGCTACCTCCTAAAATGGCAGAATGTTGACCTTTTGGTATAGTGACTCTGTATGCTTTCCTTCTTGTTTTGATGCTTCCTGAATATACAATATTTTGCCCATACAATCTTCAGTACTAGAAGTGGAAGCTTGATTTTTTTATTAATTTTTTTCAGTTTCAGATATGCTGAGTCTGTTCTCCCCTTTTGTTTTTCAAATTCTAGGGCTTTCCACATTTCATTCTAATATTTGACTTTGTCTTTTCGAGTTGCCCTTTGAAATTTAGTATTTACTGTTCATCTCTTTGACTTAATCATTTTTTTCCAATTGCCTTAGCTACTCTACAATTAAGAGCAACTTTCAGAGTCTCAATTGATGGTCTGTTTCACAGTTAGTCCCTGACCTGGTTGTAGGTGCTGATATTGATATTTGTACAGAATAAATCCTTACATGACTGGATGCTATTTGCACAGACAATGGAAGTTGGTGGTCAGATAAAACTTACAATAAAATACATTCACAATATCAGACATAGGTCTGCCAGAATAATACATATCTTAATATAGTAAGTAGGGCATTGAAGCAGCAAATAAATCTTAGTCCGCTTATGGACAGTTCAATATTCTTGATATAGCTGTCTTCTGCTTTTTCACATTTCATGTAGTTTCAGTCATAAATCCTCAGGTTACAGATGTGTTTGTTTGAGGTAGTTTAATTCACTGAGTGGAGTTGCCACAATGCATCCTTCTGGTATGCTCTTTGGAGTTCATCATTAGCTTTTGTGTATGGTGCATAAATTTGAATAATAGTTTTATTGATTGGGTTTCCTTGAATGTAGATAGATACAATCCTATCACAGACAGCATTGTACATCAAGATTGAGTTTTTAAAAATTATTTTATTGGGGGCTCGTACAACTCATCACAATCCATACATACATCCATTGTGTCTAGCACATTTGTACATTTGTTGCCATCATCATTCTCAAAACATTTGCTTTCTATTTGAGCCCTTGACATCAGTTCCTCATTTTCCCCCCTCCCTCCCCCCTTCCCCATCCCTCATGAACCCTTGATAATTTATTAATTATTATTATTTTGTCATATCTTACACTGTCTGACGTCTCCCTTCACCCACTTTTCTGTTATCCATCCCCCATGGAGGAGGTTATATGTAGATCCTTGTATTTGGTTCCCCCTTTCTACCCACCTTCCTTCCACCCTCCCAGTATTGCCACTCTGACCGCTGGTCCTGAAGGGATCATCCGCCCTGGATTCCCTGTTTCCAGTTCCTATTTGTACCAGTGTACATCCTCTGGTCTAGCCAGATTTGTAAGGTAGAATTGGGATCATGATAGTGGGGGGGAGGCATGATTGATTTTTAAATGTCCATTTTGATGATGAATGCCACACCATTCCTTTTGATTTTGTTATTCTTGGCATTTTAAAAAATGCAAATGGCCTATAACAACCCATTTCAGCTAGCTAATATCTAGGCTATTGACTTTATACATTCCATTTCATTTTGATTACTTCCAGTTTTCCTAGATTCACAGGTCCCTTATTCCATACTCTAATCATCAGCAGATTTTTTGCAACTTTTTCTCCTTTTCTGGAGTTATGCCCCATCAGCCAATGAAGATCTGAAGGCTCCACTCCCAGAGGCTTTACTTGACTCACGTCCCTGTGGTGACTCCACTCTGAGAAATCAGCTTCTGAGTCATATTTTGAGAGCTCTCCAGCTCAAGGGGCACATCCTTCAGGTACTGTGTCCAAAAATGTTTGGCTTCCATTCATTAGCACTTCAATATCTGACATTTTTTCCCAAGCTATGCATAAGCCTTTCAGCAGTTACTTCCTCCGAAGTGGGGACCCAAGTCTTTCTTTGTTGTCTGTTCTTAGTCTGGAAGTTCTGCTGAAATCTGTGCATTGTGGGTGACCTTGCTAGCATTTGAAATACCAGTGACCTAACTTCCAACATCACAGCAACACACGAGTCATCGCAGTAAGACGAACAAGCACAAAAGTGGTGGGTTGTTGCGGTTAGCTGCCATCAAGTTGGTTTCAACCCATGGTGAACTTATGCTCAACAAAACACTGCCCAGTCCAGCGTTCGTCTTGACAATTAGTCCTACTCTTCAGCCCATCGTTGCAGCCACTATGTCAATTCACCTCCTTCAGGTTCTTTCTCTTTTTGGCTGGCCCTCTACTTTACCAAGCACCACAGCCTTTTCCACAGACTAGCTTTTTCTGACAACGTGTCCAAAGTATCTAAGACAAAGTCTTGCCATCCTTGCCTCCAAGGAACGCTCTGGCTATGCACCTTCTAAGAAAAATTGTCCTTTTGGCAGTCCATGATATTTTCAATATTCTTCTCCAGCAACACAATACAAAAACATCAATTCTTCTTTGGTCTTACTTACTCAAAGTCCAACTTTCACACGCATATGAGGCAACTGAATATGCCATGGCTTAGGTCAGGCATACCTTAGTCCTCAAAATAACCTCTCTGCTTTTCAACACTCTAAAGAAGTCTTTTTATAAAAAAATAATTTTATTGAGGGCTTATACCACTCTTATCACAATCCATGCATACCTCCATTGTGTCAAGCACATTTGTACTGCCATTATCATTTTCAAAACATTTTCTTTCTACTTGAGTCCTTGATATCAGCTCCTCATTTCCCTCCTCCCCCTCCCTCTTTTATGAACCCTTGATAATTTATAATTTTTTTTTCATGTCTTACACTGACCGCTGTCTCCCTTCACCCACTTTTCTATTGTCCATTCACCTGGGAGGGGGTTATAAGTAGATCATTGTGATTGGTTCCCCTTTTCTCCGCCCACCTTCCTCTTACCCTCCTGGTATCGCTATTCTCATTATTGGTCCTGAGGGGTTTATCTGTCCTGGATTTAGTATGTTTCCAGCTCTTATCTGTAGCAGTGTACATGCTATGGTCTAGCTGGATTTGTAAGGTAGAAGTGGGGTCATGATAGTGGGTGGGGGGAAAGAAAGCATTAAAGAACTAGAGGAAAGTTGTATGTTTCATCATGCTATACTGCACCCTGACTGGCTCATCTTTTCCTTGTGACCCTTCTGTAAGGGGATGTCCAATTGTCTACAGATGGGAATTGGGGCTCCACTCTGCACTCCACCTCATTCACATTGATATGATTTTTTGTTCTGGGTCTTTGATGCCTGATACCGGATTCCATCAACACACCTCATGATCACACAGGCTGGTGTGTTTCTTCCATGTGGGCTTTGTTGCTTCTCAGTCTAAAGAGGTCTTATGCAGCATATTTACTCAATGCAATGCATCATTTCACCTCCTGACTACTGGTTCCATAAATATTGCTTGTGGATTCAGACAAGATGGCATCTTCAACAACTTTGATCTTTCCTCAGTCTATTATGATGTAACATTTTGGTCCACTTGTGAAGATTTTGATCCTCTTTACGTTGAGTTATAATCCACACTGTAGGTTGTAATCATTGATCTTCATCAGCAAGTGCTTCAAGTCTTCCTCACTTTCAGCAAGGTTATGTCATGTGCATATCATAGGTTGTTTGCAAGTCTTCCTCCCATCCTAATACCACATTGTTCTTCATATAATCCAGATTCTCTGATTATTTGCTCAATATACAGATTGAATAATATGGTGAGAAGATACAACACACATTTTCACATTTCCTGACTTTAAACCGTGCAATATCCCTTGTTCTGTCAAAACAACTGCTTTGTGATCCCTGTGCGAGTTCCACATGCATACAATGAAGTATTCTGGAATTCCCATTATTCTCAAGGCTTGTTATTATGCACACAGTTGAATGCCTTGGCATAATCAATAAACCTCAAGTAAATACCTTTATACTCTTCTGAATCTGGCCTGGTCCTCTGGCAGCTCCCTGTTAATGTACAACTGCAACTGTTGTTGGAAGATCTTCAGCAAAATTTTACTTGCACGCGATACCAATTAAATAATTTGAGCATTCTTTGGGTCACCCTTCTTTAGAATGGGTGTAAATATGGATTTTTCCAGGCAGTTGACCAACTAGCCGTTTCCCAAATTTCCTGGCATAGACAAGTAAGTACTTCCAGTGCTTTATCAGCTTATTAAAACATTTCAATTGATATTCTATAAATTCCTGAAGATTTGTTTTTGGCCAAATGGCCGCTTGTTTACCTTCAAGCCTTTAAGACCCTAGACGCAAGTGGTGTTAACAAACCCAGGGACAAGGGAACAACAAGTGATCCAAATTGGTGGTGAGGTGGGTGTGGGAGGCCTGGTAGAGCATGATCAAGGGTAA
>NW_022103931.1:2016333-2024810 GCF_000313985.2 Echinops telfairi | reverse complement strand
GGGGGCTTAAGTGGAGAGGAAATGTTTTGAGAATGATGAGGGCAATGAATGTACAAATGCGCTTTACACAATTGATGTATGTATGGCTTGTGATAAGAGTTGTATGAGCCCCTAATAAAATGATTTAAAAAAAAATAAAGCTGATGGTTCCCAGCTATCAAAGGAGGTAGCGTCTGGGGTCTTAAAAGCTTGAAGGTAAACAAGCGGCCATCTAGCTCAGAAGCATCAGAGACCACATGGAAGAATACATCAACCTATGCGATCATGAGGTGCCGAAGGGATCAGTTATCTGGCATTAAAGAACAAAAAATCATATCATTGTGTGCTCACCTCCATGATACGATCACTGAAGACAAATGGGTGCATAAGCAAATGTGGCTAGGAAAGCTGATGGTGCCCAGCTATCAAAAGATATAGTGTCTAGGGTCTTTTTTATTTATTTAAATCGTTTTATTAGGGGCTCATATGACTCAGCACAACCCATACATATATCAATTGTGTAAAGTGTACCCATAGATAGGCCACATGCTGGGGCACTAGTCAAGCCTGAGTAAATTCAAGCACATAGAGATAACACAAACCTCTCTCTCAGACCACTACAGATAAGGTGGAAATCAACCAAAGAATGGTTAAGAAAATAAGGGCAAATAATTGGAGGTTAGATAATCCCTACTGTAAAATGGGTACTGATGCAGATCAGAGATGAAATTAGGAAGTTTTTAGAAACCAACAGAATGATTATATGATGTACTCAAACCTTTGGGACACAGAAAAAGCAGTTATCAGTGGAAGTTTGATCACGATAAATGCCCACATGTAAAAGGAAGATAGACTTATGATTGACACTTTGTTACAAAGCCTCTAGCAAGTAGAACAGAGTCAACAGAATAATCCTACTAATAGCAAAAGAAAAGAAATAATAAAAATCACGACCGAGATAAACTAGTGGGAAAACAAGAAAACAATGCAAAAAGTCCATGCAGCAAAAAGTTGGTTCTTTGAAAGGATTAACAGAATCAATAGACCATTGACAAACCTAACCAAAGATTAGCCAGGATGAGGAATGAAACAGGGGAAATTGCAACAGGACCCTAATGAAATTAAGAGGTTAATTGCACAGTACTATGAAGGTCTGTACACCAAAGAATTTAGACATGGACAAATACCTGGGAAAACAATCCCTCTCTAGGTTATCTCAGATGGAGATCAAGAACTTCCACAGGCCCTTAACAATAGAAGAAATAGACGAGGTTATCAAGGGACTACCAACTGAAAAATCCCCGAGGCCATACAGCTTCACAGGAGAATTTTACCAAACATTCGGTTAAGAACTGACACTAATCGTACACAAACTCTTCCAGAGCACAGAAAAAGGATGGCAAACTCCCAAATTATTTCTACGAAACTAGTATAACACTGATACCTAAAGCAGGCAAGGATCCCACAAGAATTGAGAGCTATAGACTGATATCTCTAATGAACACCAATGAAAAACTCCTGAACAAAATATTGGCCAATAGAATACAAAAGTATATAAATCAATAATTCATCATGACTAAGTGGGATTCATTCCAGAGATGCAGGGATGGTTTAACATCTGAAGCCCATCAAAAGTATTTGCCACATTGACAAGAAAAAGGATAAGAAACCACATGATAATACCAATAGATGCAGAAAAAGCATTTGACAACATCCAACACCCGTTCCGGTTTCAGACACTCAAGAAGATAGGAATAGAAGGAAAATTCTTCAATGTAATACAAGCCATATATGAAAAACCAACAGCCAATGTAGTTGTTAATGGAGAAAAGATGAAAGCATTCCCACTGAAAAAGAGGGACCAGACAAGGATGCCTTTGTCCTCTTTTATTCACATTTTACTGGAAGTCCTAACTAACCACATAAGGCAAAGGACAGACATTAAAGGAATTAATCTGGGGAAAGAAGTGGTGACACCATCATTATTCGCAGATAACATGATTTTATATATTGAAAAACACAAAAGCTCCACAAGTGGAGTGCTGGAAGTGATAGAGGAATATGGCAGAGTGGCAGGATACAAGATCAACAAACAGAAGTTGATTGGATTGCTATATACACCAAATGAGATCACTGAAGAGGAGATAAAAAAGGTAGTACCCATAAACAATTCAAAGATGAAAAGAACGGGACCAATGGTTCTGGGGGGATACAGGAGAAGGGGTGGTGGGAGAAAGGGGTGGGGGACAACCCAGGGACAAGAGAATAACAAGTGAACTAAAATCAATGGAAGGAAGGTTGTAGGATACCTAGTGGGACTTAATCAAGGGCAATGTAGCAGCGAAGAATTACTAAACCCGAATGAAGGCTGAACATGATAGTGGGACAAGAGGGAAATAAAAGGAAATAGAAGAAAGAAACAGGAGGCAAAGGTCATTTATAGAGGCCTAAATACAGGCATGTACATATGTAAATATATTTATAACGAGAGGGGAATAGAACTATGTACTCATATCTGTGTCAAGAATTAAGGTTGCAGATGGACATCTGGCCTCAACTCAAGTACTCCCTCAATACAAGAACACTTTGTTCTAACATTCCGGTGCGGCATTCTGTGATGCTCACCTTCCTGACACGATCGCTGGAGACAAGAGGGTGCATAAGCAAATGTGGTGAAGAAAGCGAATGGTGCCTGACTATCAAAAGATATAGTGTCTAGGGTCTTAAAGGCTTGAAGATAAACAAGTGGCCATCGAGCTCAGAAGCAACAAAGCCCACATGGAAGAAGCACACCAGCCTGTGTTATGAGTTGTTGATGGGATCAGGTATCCGGCATCTAAGATCCAGAACAAAATCATACCCAAGGTGAAGGAGCAGGGTGGGGGTGGGGTGCATGGAGTGGAGACCCAATGCCCATCTGTAGACAATTGGACATCCCCTCACAGAACGGTCACAGGGAAGAGATGGGCCAGTCAGGGTGCAGTATAGCACCGATGAAACACACAACTTTCCTCTAGTTCTTTGGTGCTTCCTTCCCACCACTATCATGACCTCAATTCTACCTTACAAATCGGATTAGACCAGAGCATGCCCACTGCTACAGATAAGAGCCCGCAACACAGGGAATCCAGGGTAGATAAACCCCTCAGCGCCAACAATGAAAGTAGAGATACCAGGAGGATTAGGGGATGGTGGGGGAAGAAAGTGGAAATCGATCACAAGGATCAATCTAGAACCCCCTCCCAAGGGGACAAACAATGGAAAAGTGAATGAGGGGCAACGGAGGATGATGTAAGATATGGAAATAATATTCTATAATTTATCAAGGGTTTGTGAGAGAGGGCGGGCGGGGAAGGGAGGGGGAAGAAATAGGGAGCTGATCTCAGGGGCTCAAGGGGGAAGAGAATGGTTTGAAAATGATGATGGCAGCATATGTGCAATTGTGCTTGACACAGTGGACGAATGTATGGATTGTGATGCGATGTAAGAGACCCCAATAAAAGTATTTGAAAAAAAAAAGATATTACCCTTCACTGTAGCAAGACACAAATTGAAGTATCTAAGGTTATATATACCTAACCGCCCTCCCCCCCAATCAAGATTTGTACGTGGAAAACTACAAAACATTATTACAAGAAACCAAAGTGACCTCCACAAAATGGAAGAATATCCCATGCTTGTGGATCAGAAGACTCAATATAGTAAAGATGTCAATCCCACCCAAGGCATTATATAAATTTAATGCTTTCCTGATACAAATATCAACATCTTTTTTCAAGGAATTGGAAAAACTATCAACTTCATATGGAGAAGGAAGAAGCCACTAAGGAAATCAATCTGGAGATACCTAAAACAAATGGAAATCAAGCTACCATATGATCCAACAATCTCCCTACTGGGAATATACCCAGAAGAAGTAAGAAACAGCCTTAAAAACAACAGCAACAACAAAGCAAAACAAAAAGAAACAGACCAAGACCAGACATCTGTGCTCCAATGTTCATTGTGGCATAGTTCACAATCGTGATGACCTGGAAACAATCTAAATTTCCATCAACTGACAAATGGATTTAAAAAACCCTGGTATATACATACGTGCAGTACTATGCAGCCCTAAAAACCAACTACAAATGTTTGAAGCACATTGTTTCATGGGAAGAGTTAGAGGAAATTATGCTACGCGAAGTTAGCCAAGCACAAAAGGATAAGAGCAACATGAGTCCACTGAGGTAAGCTTAAAAATGCAAAAGGGGCATAGGAGAAAAGCTACTATATACATACATTCCTGGGGTGAGGTCCAGGTACTATGGCAGGGGTCTGACCCAATCCAGGGAAACATATGGCAGCCAACTAAAAGGGAGGGGAAAGAGAGAGAGAGAAAGAGAGAGACAGAGAGAGAGAGGAAAGATGGGTAGGGGGGAACAGGGCACTAACCTATCCAAGGGGAGGGTATTGTTTGTATTTCCACAGGAGAGAGAGAGGGCGGGACCAGACTTCAACCCAGTGTGCTACTTAATGTATAAAAATCCTGGGTCAAAGTCCAGGTACTTTGTCAGGGGTCTGATCCAACTCAGGGATACATATGGCAGCCAACTAAAAAGGAGGGGGGGAAAGAGCAGGGGTGGGGTGAGGGTGATGGGGGAACAGGGCACTAATGCACCCATGGGGAGGGTATTATGTCTCACCAGGAAAGGGAGAGAGGGACCAGACCCTATCACAGAGTGCCAAGCCTTGAGGGCAACACATTGGCATGGAGCAGTGAACTAACAGAGAGCACAATGGGGCTGGGCCCAAAGTGAGCTATGTTGACCCCTTCCCTAGAAGAAGGTAATACAGAGGACAGCATTGAAGATATAGCCAGGGGAAAGAACCACACTGGAGCGAATTAAGAGGAGGGATGGAGGGAGAGGAGGAAGGAGGGAGAGAGAAAGAGAGAGAGAGAGAGAGAAAGAGAACCTCATCATGGCCCACCAAGCCCTGGGGACGACATCCCTACTCAAATCAGTCAATGGACAGAGAGGACCGCAGGGTGAACCCCACCACGAGACATGATGTTCCCTCACTGACCCATGGTGCTACGGGGGACAGCACTGGAGACACTGTGCAGAAAGTGTGCCTGGTCTGCCCTATGCACAGCGAGGTGAAACACAAAGGGAGCGCAACAGGGCAGCAAGGGGAATCCTGAAAATAGACTTCTGATTCAGGGGACAGGGCTTGGCACTTCATCAGACTTTTTAAATTTAAATTTTATTTTATTGGGGGCTCTTACAGCTCTTATCACAATCAATACTTATGTCCATTTTGTCAAACACTTCTTTATGTATGTTGTCATCATTTATTTGTTGTCATCATCTTTTAAAAAAGATTTTCTTTCTACTTGAACCACTGGCATTAGCTCCTCATTCCCCCCCTTCCACTCTCCACCCTCCCTCCCTCCCCCATAGCCCCATGATAATTTATAAAATCTTCTTCTTTTTTTCATGTCTTACACTGACTGCTGTCTCATTTCACCCACTTTTCTGCTGTCCATCCACCTGGGATGGGGGCCATAAGTCAATCATTGTTATAGGCTTCCCCTTACATCCCTACCCTTACCCTCCTAGTATCGCTGCTCCCCTTATTGGTCCTGAGGGATTTATCTGTTCTGGATTCCCTGTGTTTCGATTGCTTATCCGTACCAGTATACATGCTCTGGTATAGCCAGATTGGTAAGATAGAATTGGGGTCATGGTAGTGGGAGGGTGGGGGAGGAAGCATTAAAGAACTAGAGGAACGTTGCATGTTTCATCAGTGCTACACTGCACCTTGACTGGCTCTTTTCTTCTTTGTGACTGTTCTGACAGTGGGATGTCCAATTGACTACTGATGGGCTTTGGGTCTCCATTGTGCCACCCACCTCATTCCCACTGATATGCTTTTTTTGGGTTTTGTTTTGGGTCTTTGATGCCTGATACCTGATCCCATCAACACCTCATGATCACCCAGGCTGGTGTGCTTCTGCCACGTGGGCTTTGTTGCTTCTCAGCTAGATGGCTGCTTGTTTATCTTCAAGCCTTTATATCTTTTGATAGCTGGGTACCATTAGCTTTCTTCACATTTGCTTATGCACCCATTTTGTCTTCAGAGATTGTGTCAGGGAAGGTGAACATCACATAGTGCCGTGTTAGTAGAACAAATTGTTCTTGCATTGAGGAAATAATTTCACCTCATCAGACTTGATCAGAAAACATACATAACGGTCAGCAGACTGACCTGGAACTATCTATGTCCCCTCCCTCCCCGTGCTCTATGTATATATAAAATAGGCTGGATGAACAATCCCAAGGAGAAAACAATGGGACTGGTGATTCTGGGGGGACATGGGAGAGGAGGGGGCAAAGAGGGAGCCAACAAAATCAGGGATAAGGGAACAACAAGAGATCAAAAATCGATGGAGAGGAGGTGTATAATGCCTGTTGGGGTTTGATCAAGTGCAATGTATCCAAAAGGAATTACCGAAAGCTGAATGGAGGGTAAGCATGTTAGTGGGATAGGAGGAAGGTGAAAGGAAATAGAAGAAAGGAGTAGGAGGCAAAAGCTATTTATAGAGGTATAGCTATAGGTATGATACATGTAAATATATTAATTTATAATGAAAGAGATAGAAGCCAATGTATATATATTTATATGTTAAGTATTAAGATAGCAGATGGACTTTAGACTTCTACTCAAGGCCTCCCTTAACACCAGAACATTTTGTTCTAATAACCTGGCACTTTTTGATACTCACCTTCCCAATATGATCACTGAAGCAAATGTGGTGATGAAAGAGGACGGTGCCCGGCTATCAAAAATATAGTGTCGGGGGTTTTAAAGGCTTGAAGTTAAACAAGCAGCCATCTAGCAGGGAAGCAAATAAACCCATATGGAAGAAGCATAGCAACCTGTGTGATCATGAGTTGTTGACAGGAACAGGTATCAGGTATCATAAGATCCAAAACAAACAATTATATCAGCGTGAAAGAGATTGGAGTGGAGACCCAAAACCCATCTGTAGACAATTGGACATCCCCCCACAGAAGGATTACAAGGAAAGGATGATTCAACCAGCGTACAGTATAGCACTGACGAAATACACATCATTCCTCTAGTTCCTGAATGCTTCCCCCCCCCCCCAACTCCCCAACCATGACTCAATTCTACCTTACAAATCCACTAGACTGGATTGGTACCGATAAGAGCTCTTAAGACATGGAATTCAGTACAGATAAAAACCCTCAGGAACAGTAGTGGGAGTAGTGATATCATGAAGGTAGGGGGATGGGGGAGATGGGGGCACGGTGGGGAAGGGGAGCAAGGGGGATCCTATCACAAGTTTGGATATATAGCCCCTCCCCCCGAGGGGGACGAATACTAGAAAGGTGGGTGAAGGGAGACAATGGACAGTGTAAGACACAAAATAACAACAATAATAATATATAATTGATCAAGATTCACAAGGATGGGAGGGGGAGGGAGGGAGGGGGGAAAGAGCTTACATCAAGGGCTCAAGTAGAAAGAAATTGTTTTGGAAATGTTGATGGTAACATATGTACAAGTGTGCTTAATACTATTGAATGATGGATTGTTATAAGATTTGTAAGGGCCACCCCCCAAAATGATTTAAAAAACATTGGGAAAATAACATAAAAATAATTCACCCCAAATCATAATAAAATGGTAAACAAACAAACTTAAGCACAGAATTTTTCATATGATCCAACAATTTCACTCCTAGACATATCCAGAACTGAAAACAGGAATGCCAACAGTTTCTTATACACCAATGTTCACTTCATTATGCTCACATGGAACCTGTACATGGATCAATAGGCAGTTGTGAGAACAGAACAAGGGGATACTGCATGGTTTAAAATCAGGAAAGGTGGGCAGGGTTGAATTCTCTCTTCATATTTAATCAATCTGTATGCTGAGCAAATAATCAGAGAAGCTGGCTTATATGAAGAAGCATGTGGCAGCAAGATTGGAGGAAGGCTTATTAACAACCTGTGGTACGCAGATGATACAACTTTGCTTGCTGAAAGTGAAGAGGACTTGAAGCACTTGCTAATGAAGATCAAGGATTGGAACCTTAGGATGGATTACAACTCAATGTAAAGAAGACCAAAATCCTCACAACTGGACCAGTAGGCAACAGTATGATAAAACAGAGAAAAGATTGAGGTTATCAAAGATTTTGTTTTGCTTGGGTCCTCAATCAATGCTCATGGAAGCAGTAATTCAGAGATCAAACAGGGCTTTCATTGGGTAATTCTGCTGCACATGACCTCATAGGGTGCTGAAAAGCAGGGAAGTTATTTTGAGGACTAAGTTATGTCTGACCTAAGCCATGCTATTTTCAATTACTTAATAAGCTTGTGAAACGGTGCGATGTAACAATGATGAGAAATACAACCTTCCTCGAGTTCCTAAAGGTTTCCTCCCCGCTCCCACTACCATGACTCGAATTCTATCTTGCA
>NW_022103931.1:2010349-2015892 GCF_000313985.2 Echinops telfairi | reverse complement strand
AAAAAAAAAAAGCTTGTGAAAGCTGGACGTTGAATAAGGAAGACCAAATTGGAATCAATGCCTTTGAATTGCGGTGCTGGTGAAGAATATTGAAAGTCCCATGGACTGCCAAAAAGACAAACCAACGTGTCTTAGGAGAAGTCCAGTCCGAGTGCTCCTTAGAAGCAAGGATGGCAAGACTTCATTTTACAGACTTTGTACATGTCAGGAGAGACCAGTCCCTGGAGAAGGATAACATGCTTAGTAAAGTGGAAGGGCAGTGAAAAAGTGGAAGCCTCTCAAGGAGATGGATTGACACAGTGGCTGCAACCCGAGGCTCAAGCAGAGGATCAACCGTGAGGAAGGCACAGGGCCAGGCAGGGTTTGCTCTGTTGTGCATAGGGCCGCTGTGGGACAGAACTGACTTGATGACACCTAACAACAACAACAACAACAACAACAATGTTCACTGATGCACCATTCACAATAGCCAAAAGGTGACTATAGCCTAAAGGTATATCAAAAGATGCCTGGATACACAAAATGTGGTACAGACATGTTGTTTGTTGGTTTTGTTGCGTTGGTTCTGACTCACAGTGACCCTGTATATAACAGAATAAAACACGGTTTGATCCTCACAGTTCTGATTGAGCCTGTTGTTTCTGCCAGTGTGTCAGTCCATCACCTGAGGATCTTTTTAACTGACCCTCTACCTCATCAGGCATGATGTCCTTTTTCAGGTACTAGCCCCTCTTAATGACATGCCCAAAGTGTGTGAGAAGTAGTCTCACCATCTTTGCTTCAAGGGATCATTCTGACACTTCTTTCAAAACAGATTTGTATGTTCTTATGGCAGTCCATAGTATGCTTGTATTTAATTATTATGTTTTTCACTAACATCATAATGCAAAAGAATGAGTTCTTCTTCAGTCTTTCTTATTTGTTGTACATCTTCCCATGCATATGAGGTGATTGAAAGTACAATGCCGTGGGTCAGGCGCACCATAGTCTTTAAATTAACATTTTAAAACACTTCAAAGATATCTTTTACAGCAGATTTGCCCAATTTCATCATTCATTTAATTTCCTGACTTCTGCTTCCATGGGTGTTGGTTGCACATCTGCTTCTGTATGTTCAAAAGTAAGCTTCAGAGCCTCTTCTGGCATCCATTTTTCTTTCTTTCTTGTCTTTTTACTGACTTTTTGCTTTCTTCATGAATTATGTTCATGATGCCATCTGACAACTCTATTGGTTTTCGCTCATTATTGTTCAATCTGTTGAATCTATTCTTGATATGGTTTCTAAATTCAGATGGAATATATTCAAGGTTGCATTTTGACACCTGTAAACATGTTTTAATTTTTTTCATCTTCCACTTGAACTTGCATATGAGCACTTGTTCCACAGCTAGCCCCTGTCCTTATTCTGACAGGTAGTGCTTGTACAAACCGTAGTTAAAACCCCATAAAGCTTATTATATTAAAAGCTACGGGAGCCTACCAGATAAAGCCCAAGAGCTGTATCCACTGTATATAGGAAGCCAGCTTTGCCTGTTGTAAAGTTGGAAACATCTGCTGGCAGCAGGATCACAACTTTGTGCCTGTCCAGGCTGTTTGGGTATCTGGAATTTGACCAGCCATGGTGACCCTGACAACTGCCCCCCAGTTGGTGTAGCAGCTTGTTGATCATGTGCAGTTGCCACAACACTGCCCAGAGCTAGGGACTCTCAAGCATCCTGGGGGTAACTGCCAGCATCTGTGGCAGGAGCAGAGAAGCTGTGGCAGGTGCTGCCCTGTGCCTGAAACGAAAGGCTGCACAACTGCTGAGTGGATGAACAAAGCCAGGAAGAAGGGACAATGTAGAGGAAACTGTGAAGACTGGGATGCACACACTCTGGAGCCTTGCTCACTCTGGAGGCTTGAGAAATCTTTAAAACCCTTAAAAAAACAAAACAACACCATATGAGACCATGGGCATATATGAAATAGGACCTTTGCCTGAATGAATGTTAGGTGATACATGACAGTAAAGAATTGAATCAGCAATACAAAATCTCCCCGCCCCCCACAAAAAACCAAAAATTAAGAACCAGATGGCTTCACTAGTTAATTCTACTAAATGTTTGAAGTAGAATTAGGTTTTCTCAACACTTCCAAAATTAGAAAATAAAAGATTACTTCCCAACTTATTCTCTGAGGCCAGCATTACTCTGATACCAAAGCAGATGATTCATCATAGCAAAAAATTATATTAGAGCCAATATCCCTTATGAGTCTAGATGCAAAAATCCTCAACAAAATTCTAGGAATCTCTTAAGTCCTTGGTTACTAACAGAAAGGTGATTTGAACCCACCAGCTGCTCCACATGAGAGTGATGCTGCTGTCTCCTTCCATAAATATTTTCAGGCTCAGAAACTCTATGGGACAGTTTACTCTGTCATACTGGGTCTCTATGAGTCAAAATTGGTTCAGCAGCAATGGATTTGAGGCTTTTTATATATCATAACTGAAGGAGATGCTATGTATTTAAAATTTTGTACAAAACCTTATCACTTTCAAAGTACTCTCCGTTACACCTAATACACTTGTCACATCTGCAATTCCAATCTTGGAAACATTTTTCCAAACTCATTTTTGTGGATGGTTGACAGCATCTTCCTCATTTTTTCTTCACCTTGTCTACATTGTCAAATCACTGTCCTTTCATGTCCCTCTGCATTCTCAGAAACAAAAAGAAGTCGCACAGAGCAAGGTCAGGTGAATAAGATGCATGCGGCAAGAGAGGCAGGATGTTTTTTGCCAAAAACTGGAGCACTTTAGATGGCTGTGTGAACAGATGCATTGTCGTGGTGGCAAAACTATTCCCCTGTCTGCCACAAATCAGGTCTTTTTTGCCGTACACTGTTACACAACATTTTCAGAACCTCTAAATAGAAAGCTTGATTAATATTGTGACCTGGTGGAATGAACTCCAAATGCACTATGAGTTGACATTTTCATCTATTTGGGAAGTTGACAGACATCCAGAACAAGGTTTGTCATCAATCAACATTTCACCTTTTTTGAAAGGAGAAAACCACTTGTACAGTTAAGTTTTTCTCATAGCACTGTCCTTGTAAGCTGTTTTCAACATCACAACAGTGTTTGCAGCATTTTTCCTGAGCAAGAAACAAAATTTCACAGTCATATCCTGTTCTCTTAAATCAGCTGTCACAAAAAACGCTGAGGTTTAAGCGAAATTGCTTTAAGAAAAGTTCACTGTGACCAGAGAGAAACTTCCCAGGAGATCCACTGGGTGCACTAACTCAGAGCATGCTGCTCAGTGTTCACCAAGCGGGAAAAATGCGTACAATGAAATCTCTGCCTAGCGGAGCCTTTTCCCTTTTTTTTGGTACCCTCTCATATTGTAGGAATTCAAGGATGGTCCAGCATTAGAAAAGCAATCAATTGATATTACAATTCATATAATTAATATCACATTAATAAAATGAAGGAAAAGAAGCATGTGGTCACCTCAATTAATGCAGAAAGAACATTTGACAGCTTTGGAAACCCACAGGGATAGTTTTATCCTGTACTATAAGGTTGCTAAGAGTTGGAAGCGTTTCAATGGCAGTGGGCTTTTTGGGAACACTCTTTTATGATAAAAATGAACAAGCACTCAGCACACTAGGACTAGAAGGGAAGTTTCTCAATATGACACAGAGAATTTATGGAAAACATAGCATCATATTCAATAGTGAAACTCTAAGTGTTCCTTCTAAGATCAAAACAAGTTAAGGATTCCTGCTTTGATTCCTACTATTCAATACTTAGAGAAAGTTCTAGCCAGAGCAATTAGACAAAAAAATCCAAATTAAAAAGACAAAATTTAGATGATCTCTATTCATAGATGACATGATTCTGCATATAGAAATTGCATATAGAAAGAATCTATATCAGAAAGAAAATGGAATGTTCTTTCCTATATTAGAAGATGCCCCTATATTAGAAAATCTTATATTAGAAGATGCTCCTATATTAGAAGATGCTTCTGTATTAGAAAATCTTATAGATACTACAAGAAAGCAGCTAGACCTAATAAACAAATTAAGCAAAATTTTAGGGCATAATATTAACACATAAAACAAACCATATGCTATAGCAAAATATAGTGAAGAAATCAGATGATGCCTAGCTATCAGAAAGAATAGCATCTAGGGTCTTAAAGGCTTGTTTTAAAAAGAGTAGCCATCTAAGTGAGGTGTCAACTAAGTCCACTGGAAGCAGCACACCAGCCTGTGCGACCCAAGGACTGTAAACAATAAAATCCAAATCCAAAAGAGGGAATAATATCAGAGCTTAAATTGTGAACACTCGGTTTGCAGAAGGCTGTGGATGACAGTGGAAGTCCCAAATCCATTTGCAGAGTCCCCACATGGATTAAGCTTCTGGTGAATACCCTCTGAGCACAGTTGAGGGATGTGAATAGCCACGCTATCAGACAGAGAGCATTGTAAAGTCTATTATGGCAGATGTAATTAGGTTAAAATGTAATACCTTATCATTTGAGCTCCCTTTTGACCAATTTTAAAGTTCTTTCTTTCTTTAAAAAAATCTTTTTATTGGGGGCTTGTACAGATATAACAATCCATAAATCAATTATATCAATTATATTGTACATATATTGTCATTGTCATTTTAAAAACATTATCTTTCTACTTGAGCCCTTATTATCGGCTCCTCCTTTTTTCCCTCCTCCACCCTCCCACCCCTTGTGAACCATTGATAAATTATATATATGTATATATATTCACATCTCACACTGTCTGCTGTATCCCTTCACCCATGTTTCTGTTATTCATCCCCTTCAGAGGGAGGGTGTTACACATCCATAATTGTTGTCAGCTAGTTGTTTCAATTTTAATATTTTCTGCTTTCTTTTGATTGAGGTTTTTCTATGTTTTGTTTAGTCTTTTTGTTGGGTTTTTATTTGTTTGGTTGATTCCTGTTAGTGTTTAACTTGATTTTCTGTATATGAAATCCAGGATAGAGACAATAACTGGATTGATAGTTGCTGAGGGGTAGGTCAGGGGAGGATGGAGGGAATAGGGGAGCTAACAACAATGGGTATGAGAAGAAAATGCTCTGAAATTGATTGGAGTGATGAGCACACAAATCTTCTTAATATGATTAAACAGTTAAATTGTACGATATGTGAGGGATATGAAAAAAGCTATAAAAACAAAAAATGAGTTGAGAAAGAAGAAAATATTCTGAAATTGATAGTGTTTACGATTGTGCAATTCTTCCCTATATGAACTATTAAATTTTATGATATATGAATCATATGTGAATAAAACTATTAAACAAAAACAATCCATGAACAACCTGAAAATGAAATTAGGAAAACAACTTTATTTAAAATAATATCTACTGCTCACCTTTCCAACACGATAGCTGAAGACAAAGCGTGCGCATAAGTAAATGTGGTGAAGAAAGCTGATGGTGCCCAGCTATCAAAAGATATAGTGTCTGGGGTCTTAAAGACTTAAAGGTAATCAAATGGCCATCTAGCTGAGAA
>NW_022103931.1:2003665-2009532 GCF_000313985.2 Echinops telfairi | reverse complement strand
AAAAGAAATCTATAATGAAAGAAAATTTAAAAGATCTAAGTAAATGGGAATACATCCCATTGTCATGGATTTGAAAAATTAATGTTAAGATGCCAGTCAATTGTGCCCAAAATAACTTTCAGATTCTTTGCAATCCCTGTCAAATTTCCAACAGACTTTTTCCCTAGAAACAGAAATGCTAATCCTCAAATTAATATGAAATTCAATGAGTCAAAAAAAGTTCTTGGAAAAGAAGAATAAAACTAGAAGACTCACATAACTGAGTTCAAAACACATTACCATAAAACCTGCAAAAGTTAGAACGTGTATAAGGTGGAAACCTGTCAGGCAAGGGAAGCTCAAATATATTGCAGTAATAAAGAGTGATTTAAAAAAGTAGTTAAAACTACACCTTGGATTGGAGGAGTCAAGATGGTATTTAGGTAGAATCACCTGCCCAATGCTCCTGCTATCAGACAAGAAAAGTAAGAGATAGGTATGGGAAGCAAACTTAAGGAGAAAGCAATGGGACCAACAGTTTCAGAGGGACTTGTGGGGAGGAGGAGGCAGGGGAAAGGGGCAGTGAACAAACAATGCCATAGACAGGGGAACAACTGGGGAATGAAAAGCAACAACAAGGAGGAAGTAGAGATCATGGGGGTGTTGGAGCAACAGCAATCTAGCTGAGAGGAATTACTAAGAGGCTGAAGGGGGAAAGCTATGGTGGGGCAGGAGGAAGGTAAATGGAAACAGAGGAAAGATCTAGGAAGCAAAGCTATGGATAGAGGTATAAGCATAGGTATGTACATATGTAAATACATTAATTCATGAAAATAGAGGTATTGGCTTGTGGACAAATATTTATATGGCAATATACTGAGGTAGTGGATGGACTTTGGGCCTCTGCTCAAGCCCTCCCTCAATGCAAGAACACTTCGTTCTAACAACCTGGCATTCTGTGATGCTCACCCTCTCAGCATGATCGCTGAAGACATAATGGGTGCATAAACAAATGTGGTGAAGAAAATTGATGGTGCCCGGCTATCAAAAGATATAGCATCTGGGATCTTAAAGCTTGAAGTTAAACAAGCGGCATCTAGCTGAGAAGCAGCAAAGCCCACATGGAAGAAGCACACCAGCCTGTGCCATCATGAGGTGTCAATGGGATTGGGTGACAGGCATCAGAAGACCAAAACCAACCAACCAAACAAGCGAACTAACAAAACCAAACACTGTATTTTTGAGAATGACGGGGGTTGGAGCAGAAACCCAAAATATATCTGTAGACAATGGGACATCCCCTCACAGAAGGGTCACGAGGAAAGGATGAGTCAATCAGGGTGCAGTGTAACACCGATGCAACACACATTATTCCTCTTGTTCCTTGAGCCTTCCTCACTCCCCATTAGCATGACCCCAGTCCTGCCTTTCACCGTGTGGGCTAGACCGGAGCATGTGCACAGGTATAGTTAAGAGATAAGAGCTCATGACACACGGAATCCAGGAACAGGAATGGGAGTAATGATAGCAGGAGGGTAGAGGGATGGTGGGGAGAAAAGGGGCGGAAGGGGGATCCAATCCTAATGTTCAACACATAACCCCCCCGCCCCCAGGGGGACGAACAACAGAAACCGTAGGGGGACCCAGTGGTCAGTGTAAGATATGAAAATAATGAAAATTTATAATTTATCAAGGGGTCACTAGGGGGCGAGGGGGGAAAAGGAGGGAAAAGAGAAGAGCTGATACCAAGGGCTCAATATAAAGCAAATGTTTAGAAAATAATAATGACAACATATATACAAATATGTTTGATACAATTGATGTATGGATTGCTATAAGAACTGTAAGAGCCCCCAAATAGCATGATTTGCTAATTAAAAAAAATCTGCACCTCGTCAAAAGCAGAAAACTAGTGAGATCCAGAAAAATAGGCAGTCGCATGGGTTCCAGATTTTACAGATTTCCTGGTATAAAGCTGTAGTAATCAAAATAATTTTTAATGGAAAAAATGATGCTACAACTATAATAGGCTTGCTGACCAATGGAATAGAATTGAGAGTTCAGAAATAAACCCATATATTATGGCCAAGTGATTTTCAACGTAGCCTACAAAGACTATTCAATGGGGAAAGGAGTAGTCTCTCCAATAAATAGTGCTGGGGCAACTGGATCTTTCCCTACAAAAGAATTAAACTGGACTCCTACCTCACACCATATTCAAAACTAACTAAAAATGAAGCCACAATCTTAAGTATAAGAGCTAAAAGCAAAAAAATCTGTAAGGAAACATAGGGATAAACCTTTCAGACTATATTTCTTTTTTTTTCTTTCTTTTTTTTTTTTTGACTGAGTGACTGAGTGAGAGAGTGAGTGAGTGAGTGAGTGAGTGAGTGAGTGAGTGAGTGAGTGAGTGACTGACTGACTGACTCCAGACCATATTTCATAATGAATTCCTAGATACCACAACAAAACTATAAGCTATTAAAAGAATAGACAAATTGTACATCATCAAAAATTTAAAAACATGATTGTGCATCAAAGGATATTATCCAGAAAGTGAAGAGACAACCTACAGAATGGGAGAAAAGATTTGGGAATCATATCTAATAGGGGGTTAATATCTAGAATACATAAAGAACTATTAAAACTCAGCAAAAACAGAAATCATCAATTTTGTCTCATGAGGAGCCCTGGTGGCATAATAGGTTACACATTAGGTTGCTAACCACAAGGTCAGCAGTTTGAAGCCACGAGCAGGTCTGCAGGAGAAGGGAGGGGTAGAAAGGGAAGACCAATTACAGGGATCTACATATAACTCCCTCCCTGGGGGAAGGCCAACAGGAAAGTGGGTGAAGGGAAACGTCGGACAGTGTAAGATATGATAAAATAATAATTTATAAATTATCAAGGGTTCATGAGGGAGGGAAGAGGAGGGAGGTGGGGGAATGAGGACCTAATGCCGGGGGGCTTAAGTGGAGAGGAAATGTTTTGAGAATGATGAGGGCAATGAACGTACAAATGTGCTTTACACAATTGATGGATTTATGGTTTGTGGTAAGAGTTGTATGAGCCCCCAATAAAATGATGTAAAACAATTACAATCTCAGAAGCCTAAGGGGGAAGTTCTAGTCTTTCCTAACGGGTCCCTGTGAGTCAGCAAAAGACAGTTAACCCAATCAAAATTCAGGCAAAGATCTTGAATAAATATTTCACCAAATAAGATATCCCAAAAGAACAAGTGCATGAAAAGATGTTCAACATCATTAGTTGTTGTATGCCATTAAGTCGATTTCAAACTCATAGCGACTTTATAAGACACAGAACTGTTCCATAGAGCTTCCAACACTATAATCTTTACAGAAGCATATTGCTGAAGATTTCATTACTTGTATGCCTGGTGGAGCTGGTGGGTTAGAATGGTGAATCTTTCAGTTTGAAACTCAACACTTGATCCACTACACTACCAGCATACCTTCATTAGTTATCAGAATGCAAATCAAAACCACAACGAGTTACATCTACACTTCCACTAGGATAAACTTACTGACATAGAATAAATTCTGATTCATAGCAATCCTGTACAATAAGATAGATCTGCCTCTGTGTGTTTCTGAGTCTGTAATTTCTATAGGAGTAGAAAGTCTCATCTTTCTCTCAAGGATAGTTTGGTGATTTTGAACTGCTAACCTCAAAGTTATGCCTCCTATGCCTTTATGGCTCCTTCCCACTAGGACAGGTAGTATAAAAACAATAACAGCAGCAACAGTAACAACAAATCAGGGAATGTAACAAGTATTGGTGAAAGATGTGGAGAAATTTGAATCCTCCTGCATTGCTGATGGAAATGTAAAATGTTGCAACTGCTGTAGAAAACACTTTGGCAGTTCCTCAAAATGTTAAAAATTGAATTATCATATGGCCCAGCAATGCTACTCCTGGGTGACTTGAAAGCAGGGATTTCAGGTACTTATACACCAGTGTTATTTGCCACATTATTTAAAATTATTCAAAAAGTGGAACAACTCAAATGTTCATCAACAACTGAATGAGTAAACAAAATATTACATGTCCATACAATGAGATATTATATCACCATTTCAAAATAAAGGTCAGCATGGATGACCCTTGAATTATGCTAAGTGAAAGAAGTGAGACACAAAGGACAATATTATATGATTCCACTTTTATTAAATATGTAGAATAGGCCAATTCATAGAGACAGAAAGTTGATCAAAGGTTACCAGGAACTGGGGGAAAAGGGGAAAGGTGAGTTATTGCCTAATGGATATTTGTTTCTGTTTGGGTTGATGAGAAAGTTTTGGAAATCCTGGTGAAGGTTGAAAATGTTCTCAATGTAATTAATAGCAACACTATGCACTTGACAGGTAATTATCCATTTATTTCTATTATCTGTTAGGAACTCTCTTAAACACTGGGAATAAATATCTCTTCCTCCATGAAACTGACATTCTAAAAGCACAGCAAGGGCCTAAATGAAACAGATCCTGTTGTTCCTGTGAAGGAAACTGAATCTAAGGTCCAGTTCTGAGGCTTAGGTCCTGGTATGGGGAAAAGTCTGAAGGGCTATGAAGAAACCTTCAGTGATTTCATTTAATCTTTCCCGCACAAAATCCATTTTAATATTAATGCAAACAATAACAACCTTTTGCTGAGGCCCTGTGCAGTATCCAAAGAAACATGTCTTGTACTCAGTAATACGTTCACAAGTCAATAAATGTTTATCAAGTGCTTACTTTGTCCTTGCAACTCTAAATGTGAGACTAGTGAATGGAAGAGGATGAGAAACAAGGCAGTGTTTCTGTCCTTAAAGACTCCCAGTCCAGTGAGAGAGAAAATTACAAACAGATAAGCTGGAGTTGCTTGAACAAATAATTTAATCCAAGGGATGGGTAAAAACATATGCCCAATAAAAATAAAATATTGCAATTGAGTGCTATGCAAATACAACGGAGAGGAAACATTTTAGATTACGTATGAGATGGTGAGAGAAAGGCGAGGCTTTCTACTTGTGTAAAGATTTGAAGTCTCAGAAACCCACAAGAACAGGTCTAGTCTGTGGTACAGGGTCACTATGGGTCAGAATCAACTCAGTGACAGTGAGTTTGGTCATGGTGTGGAGATGGTTTTATCTAGGTGTCACAAATGGTTACACGCTCGACTAATACCCCAAAGGACGTCTGGTGGAATTCACCATCTTGAAAGAAAGGCCTAGAGATCATAGTCATTGAAAACTGTATGAAGTGCCGACAGGTTGATTTTGGAACACATGAGCTCTCCACGAGTTGGAATTAACTCGATGGCCACTGGAACAAGGGCAGGACATCAAAGAGATGACATTTGGTGGTAGAACAGACTTACAGTAAGTAAAAAGGGAGGAAAGTCACCCACCAGAATAACCACACATAAAAAGATGATGATTCTAAGAGGCTAACTAAAGTTGGGTGAACATATGAAAAGGTACTCCACCTTTTATCCAGTAAAATTCAAACCACTATTTGCTACCAGAATGGATAAAAGGAGGAAGACAAACAATATTAACTGTTGTCCAGGATATTGGGCAACTACTAGTGATAAGTGCATATTGAAATAACCACTTTAGAAGTAGGTGTTAACAAACCCAGGGACAAGGGAACAACCAGTGACCAAAAATCAATGGCGAGGAGGGTGTTGGAGGTCTGGTAGGGCTTGATCAAGGGCAACGTAACTGAGAGGAATTACTGAAACCCAAATGAAGGCTGAACATGATAGTGGGACAGGAGGAAAGTAAAAGGAAATAGATGAAAGAACTAGGAGGCAAAGGGCATTTATAGAGATCTAAAAACAGGCATGTACATGTGTAAATATATATATATATAATGATGGAGAAA
>NW_022103931.1:2000382-2003108 GCF_000313985.2 Echinops telfairi | reverse complement strand
AAATCTGGCTAGACCAGAGCATGTACATGGGTACAGATAAGAGTTGGAAACACAGGGAATCCAGGACAGATAAACACCTCAGGACCAATATTGAGAGTAGCCATACCAGGAGGGTAAGAGGAAGGTAGGGGGAGAAAAGGGGAACAGATCACAATGACCTACCTATAACCCCCTCCCAGGGGGATGGACAACAGACAAGGGGGTCAAGGGAGACATCAGACAGTGCACAACATGAAAAGATAATAATAATTTATAAATTATCAACGGTTCATGAGGGAGGGAGAGGGAAGAAGGGGAAAAATGAGGAGCCAATAGATACTAAGGGTTCAAGTAGAAAGAAAATGCTTTTAAAATGATAGCAACATATATACAAGTGTGCTTGACACAATGGATGGATGCATGGATTGTGATAAGCGTTGTACGAGAACCCAATAAAATGATTTTTTTTAAAAAAAGAAATAACCACTTTAGAAAACTGTTTGGCAGTATCCACTAAAATTTAAGATATACATGGCTTATAATGTAGTAGTTCTACTCCAAGAGAAATACATACGTGAGCACAAAAACAACAACACTGTTGGTTACAATCAAACACTGGAAGCAACTCAATGGCCAAGTCCATGTAGTATAGTCATTCAATGAACTAATATACAGAAAAAATGTATACATTATTGCTACGTGCAAGTGGATGACTAGGTAGTACGAAAGTGTCTTAGATTTTGTAGCAGTCAAATGACACAATAGGAGGTAGTGTGGCATGGCGGAATGCCCTGCTCCTAGAAACAAAGAGACAACAATTCTAGTCTCAGTGACAGCATGACACTGGGCAAGTTGATTAACATCTCCAGTTTTTAAAAAGATTTAACAAGAACACTCCTACCTCCTGAACCCTCTCTTATCCAAATGAGACCCTGGAAAAAGTAGATTTAATCTGGCACAGAAGAAGGGGAAAAAAAAGCGACCTCCTTTTTGTCCTTCTTATTTGTTCAATCCTCTTGCTCCTGCCCTTTGCACCCTTAGCCCTGTTCCGTTTGAGTGGTTTATCCTGCCCTTTAACTGTTTTTTCATCTGCAACGTCAGCAAGTTGGACTTGAAACTTGGCCCCGGTGTCACTCTCTTCCAACGCAGGCGCTGATCCCTGATTCTGGATCTAAGGCCACTACTCTGTGTCAAGTTGCCATTTGCGGTTCCTAAGGCCCTAGTTCTGTGGCATCTTGGAGTTTGGGCAGTCACTCCTAAAGAATTAAAGCAGGCACGTCTGAGAATGCAGGCATACAAAGGCTCCCTTTTGCTACCCTGAACCCCAAACCCACCCAATTCCAGGTCTCCCTCACCTTCCCTTCCCCTGACCTCAGTAGTTGGTGTCTCTACCACTGACCTGGGGAGTCATCTTTCTGAATGTATATGGCTTATCTTTATAGCTAGTCTGTGAATCCTTAAAGGTCAATTTAACAAAATAAAACAAACAAAACCACAGCAAATGCAATACCCCATACATAGCCTTTACTAAAAGAAATCTGTCCACATGTTGAGTAACTCCCATGTTTCATTATGTCTCTAACACTTGACATTCTTCATTAAATATATCATTGGTTATTCCCCCTTCAGTAACCTGACTCAAGCATGAACCTTATGCCCTATAGTAAAAGTGAGATTAAGCTCAAATATTCAAGAAACGTTAGCAATGGGGAGAAAATAGCAAAAGGAAAACGAAGAGCAACACAGGGTTAGATAATCTACCTTCAAAGGTATGGCTTATTTTTAGGGTTCGCCAATCCCATATATAGCAGTTGCTCAATAAATATTTGTTAAATGAATTTTTGCATATAGCAGTTGCTAAAAATGCTTGTCAAATGAATCCTGGCATATAATAGTTGCTCAATAGGTATTTGTTAAATGAACTGGCTCAAGTAATATTTGTAAAATGAATGTCTGTCCACTGAGGAAGCTAATCAATGGTGAGGTGGGGGTGAGAGGAGAGAAATTAGACATTGTCATTGTCCTCAAGGGGCTTATGCTATGATGACAAGACAAGGTTAAGTGGGTAGTTTTAATATAACTTGATCAGCACTGTAACAGAGAAATATAGGGGTTAAAATAACAGACCCTGTTCCAGACTGGCAAGGTGTGAATTAAATAAGTTGTCCTTGGCCAAATTATTTTAGCTTCTTCTGGGGGGCTTCCTCATTTGTAGAATGATGCTACTGCCTCATAAGTTTGTTACATAATCTTCCTCAGTGATTTGAGATCATTGGGAAATTATCAATGCTTTGTTGTTGTTAGGCGCCATCAAGTTGGTTCTGACCCGTAGCAACCTTAGGAACAGCAGAATGAGACACTGCACGGCCCTGCACCATCCTCACAATTGTTACTTTGCCTGAGCCCATTGTCGCGGCAGCGGTGTCAATCAGTCTCATTAAGGGCCTTTTGTTGTTGCTTCTCTATTTTAATAAGCATGATGGACCTCCATGGACTAAACTTTCTTGACAAAAAAGATGAAGCCTTGCCATGCTTGCCTCTAAGGAATACTGTGCCCATACTTGTTTTAAGATAGAGCAATCTGTCCTTTTGTCAGTCCACGGTACTTTCAATATTCTCTAGCACCACAATTCAAATGCATCGATTCTTCTTTTGTCTTTTTTATTCAATGTCCAACTTGCACATGCATATGAGGCGATGGAAAAATACCATGATTTGGGTCAGGCACACATTAGTCCTCAAAGTAT
>NW_022103931.1:1997619-1999316 GCF_000313985.2 Echinops telfairi | reverse complement strand
ATCAAGCCCTATCAGGCCTCCTACATCCTCCTCGCCATCGATTTTGGATCACTTGCTGTTCCCTTGTCCCTGGGTTTGTTAATACACACGTCCTTTTCCTCATCTCCCCCTCACCCATGCCCCCCCCAACCATTGGTCCCGTGTTTTCTCCTCCAGATAGTTTATCCCACCTATCTTATCTAGATAAACCTGCAGAGATAACAATGTGCACAAAACCCTACAAAACAATAACAACAGCAGAAAGTAAGAACAAAATAACAATAACAAAAGGAAAGCCACTGACAAAAATTGAAAAATCTATAAATAGTTCAAGGTCTGTTTCTTGACCTTTAGGAGTGTTTTCCGGACGAGTCTGATGGGGTGCCATGCTCTGGCCCCAAAGTCTGTTTTTGGTTTTCCCTGTGGACTTCATTGCTCAGTTCCTCTTGCTGTTCTGTTGTACGCCTTTAGTGTTTCGCCTCAGTGTGATGGCGTCAGATCAGGCACAATTCCCACACTTTGTCTCCCGTGTTGTCCCCCATAGTGTTATGCATCAGTGAGGGATGTCATGTCTTGTAGTGGGGCTGGCCCTATGGTCCTCTCTGTGCTTTGGCTGCTCTGAGCAGGAATATCATCCTCAGGGCTTGGTGGGCCAGGTTGTGCTCCACTCTCTCTCCCTCCCCCTTGATTTGCCCGCTTGTGCTCTGACCAGATATGTCCCTCTCCTGAGCTTAGCTTCAGTGCTGTCCTCTGAAGTGAATTCTTCTGCAGGGAGGGGCGGCTGTCCTTGTAGTTGGGACTGGGGCTGGCCCCTCAGACTTCTCTATTGGTTCCCTGCTTCATGCACGTATGTTGCATTCACGTCTTGGAGCACTGGGTGTCTTTTGGTCTCTTGACTGCTGCTTCCATGAAAAAAAGATTGTGCATCCAAGCAAAACAAAATCCTTGACAACTTCAACCTTTTCTCCATTTATCATGATGCTACCTATTGTTTCAGTTGTGAGGAATTGGGTCTTCTTTATATGAAATCACAACCCATACTGAAGGTTGGAATCCTTGATCTGCATCAGCAAGTGCCTCACATCCTACTCACTTTCAGCAATAAAGGTTTTGTCTTCTGAACGTTGCAGGTTCCTCCAATCCTGACGCCACATTCTTCTTCATATGTCAGATTCTCTGATGATTAGCTCAGTATACAGATTGAATAAGTTTGGTGAAAGAATACAACCATAATGCACACCTTTTAAAAATGTTTAGTCATGGAGTCTTTCCTCAGTATGTTCACACAACTGCCTCTTGATCCATGTACAAGTTCCACAGGAGCACAATCAAGTGTTCTGGAATTTTCATTATTCTCAAGGTTGTCCAAAGTTTGTTATCCCCACAGTTGAATGTTTTGGCATAGTAAAAAAAAAAAAATCAACACAAGTAAACATCTTTCCTGTATTCTGTGCTTTCAGCCGAGATCCATCTAAAATCAGCAATGATATCCCTTGTTCCATGTCTTCTCCTGAATCTGGCCCGAACCTCTGGCAGCTCCCTGTCAATGTACTGCTATAATAGTTGCTGGATGATCTTCAGCAAAATTTTACTTTCATGTGATCGCAATGATATTGTTCTATAGATGAGCATTTTGCTGGGTCACCATTCCTTGGAATGGGTAAAAATATGCATTTCTTCATCAGTTGGCCAAGTAGTAGTGTGCTCTATGCTTTAGA
>NW_022103931.1:1995700-1997136 GCF_000313985.2 Echinops telfairi | reverse complement strand
TGTGCTTGACACAATGGATGGATGTATGGATTGTGATAAGAATTGTACAAGCCCCCAATAAAATGATTTTTTTAAAAGTAATCTTCAAACCATCTTCGGGGTTACATTTATTAAGCACCTACTACACGCTAACATTTATTGACTACTTACTAAAGGCCAGGTTCTATGTTAAGTGCTTTCCACGCTTTATTTCTAAGCATCAAAGTAAAGATTTAAGATGGACCCAGTAACTACTGTTTTTTGGATATGGTGAAACTCTGCTACATCCAGTGGTCAGATATATATTTGTTTGTTTAAATATTTATTGTGTTAGGCTGGATTCTCAATGTTTATATGTATAGAAAGAAATTTATATCAAGAAATGGCTCACATAATTGTAGAAGCAGGTACATTCAACCCAATTCAACTTTAAGGATCAGATGGTAAGCTGGTGGCTTCTTGTAACTTATACAGCTGCAGAGACTGATGAACTAGGAAACAGAAGACAAAGTTGGAAGACCCCAAGCTGGTGGATGCAGAGGTGAATGAATCCAAGGTTGGCAATATGCTGATGGCGCCTAGGATCACCAGGCAATATTTCATGAGGCCTACAAACTAGATGCAGGGTCCAGATCCAGCAGAAATGACAAACTTTTGCACCAAGTCTCCTTTAAAAGGAGCAGGCCCCGCCATGCAGGAGTCTTTCATCCAATTACATCAAGGCTGTGACCTAATCAAGCTGCAAACCACCACAACTGGTGACTGCTCAGAGTTGATCATATTAGGTCTGATCCCATCATGGAGTTGGTAACATTGGATTAGATTACACCATGGAGGATTACTGCCATATTCCTGGGAATCCGTGTTGATACAAAACCTAACTATCACACTTATTGATCACCTTCCTTGTATCAGACACTGTTTTAAGTGTCAAGGCTATAAATACAAAGCTGACTCAAGGATGTCACAGTTTATGAAGAGACAGACGTGTAACAAGGTCAAGACCGACCAGTTCTTGCAGTGCCTTGTAACTATGTGCTGAGATGCCTGTTTTAGCTCTACAAGAGTTCTATTTCTCTTGATAGAGAAAACTATTTAGCCAGGGCTTGGTATGATATTTGGCACACAGTATGCTTTCAGTAATATTTTCGGAATGCAAAAAAATAAATGAAATTTTAAAATGTCCAAAAAAGAAATATTTCATTTCTTCTTGGAATTATCAAGACACCAATCCATTTAAAACTTTTTTAGTTTTAAGTTTTGTTATTTTAACCCTGAGAGGGTTACATATTTTCTTTCCTTTTATTTTTTTATATTCTTGATGCTGCTTTGTCAGTGGTTTCTTGTTGCTGTTGTTTTGTTGTACATTGTTGTTTGGTTTTGCTCTGTCTTGTTTTTGTGCATGTTGTTGTCTCCGCAGGTCTGTCTGGATAGGACAGGCTGGATGAACAATCTGG
>NW_022103931.1:1992942-1994233 GCF_000313985.2 Echinops telfairi | reverse complement strand
AATTGATGTGTGTATGGATTGTGATAAGAGTTGTATGAGCCCTAATAAAATGATTTTTAAAAAAGTTTTGTTATGTTTAACCCTGAGAGGGTTACGTATTTTCTTTCCTTTTATTTTTTTGTATTCTTGATGCTTCTACCATCTTCTTCTTTTTGTAATAAATCATTTTATTGAGGGCTCTTACAGCTCTTATAACAATCCATACATCAATTGTATCAAGTACATTTGTACATATGTTGCCATCATCATCTTTCTACGTGATCCCTTGGTATGAGCTCCACTCTTTTTTCCATCCCTCCCCCAACTTCTACCATCTTCTATGCTTTAATAATAAGAGTACTGAACAGAACTGTTTAATTGGTATTCAGGAAGCAGATTTTGGAAATATGTTCGATCCAATTGAATTTCAATGCATCTATTGTTATGAAAGGAACCTGAGTGGTGTAGCAGTTAAGTGCTCAACTGCTAACTAAAATATTGGCAATTTGAACACACCACCTCCTTTGTTAATATGCTTTCCTCCAAACCTGACGTCACATTCTTGTTCATATAAGTCAGCTCCTCTGATGATTAGCTCAGTGTAAGGATTGAATCAGTATGGTGAGAGGATACAACCCTAGCACATGCTTTTTATGTTTTTAAACTGTGCTATATTCCCTTATTCTGTTCTCCCAACTGCCAGTTGACCCATGTACAAGTTTTGCATGAGCACAACGAAATGCTCTGGAATTCCCATTATTCTCAAAGTTATCCATAGTTTATTATAGTCCACACAGTCAAATGCCTTGGCATAGTCACTAAAACACAAGTAAACATCTTTCTACTATTCTCTTCTTTCAGCCAAGATCCATCAGACATGAGCAATGATATCCCTTGTTTCACATTCTCTTCCGAATCCAGCCAGAACCTCTCGACGTTCCCTATCAATGTACTGCTGCAACCGTTGATGGATGATATTCAGCAAAATTTTGCTTGCATGTGATATTAATGATACTGTTCTATAGTTTGGTAGGTCAAGTGTGTTGAGGAAGTTTGTTTGGTCACCTTTCTTTGGAATGGGCACACATATGGATCTCGTCCAGTCAGTTGGCCAAGTAACTCCCTTCCAAATTTCCGAGCATACCAGAGTAAGTGATTCATCAGCTTGTTGAAACATTTTAATTCCTGGAGGCTTGTTTTTGGCTAATGCATTGAGGGCAGCTTGAATTTCTTCTTTCAACACCAATAGTTCTTGCTCATATTCTACCTCTTGAAATGATGGAATGTCAACTAGTTCTTTTTGGAACAGTGA
>NW_022103931.1:1983789-1991279 GCF_000313985.2 Echinops telfairi | reverse complement strand
CACAAGCAAATGTGTTAAAGAAAGCTGATTGTGCCCGGCTATCAAAAGATATAGCATCTGGGGTCTTAAAGACTTGAAATTAAACAAGCAGCCATCTAGCAGAAAAGCAACAAGCCCACATGGAAGAAACACACCAGCCTGTGCCATCATGAGGTATTGCCAGGACTGGGTAACAGGTATCGGAAGACGCCAAACAAACAAACAAACAAATCATATTGTTGAGAACTAGGGAGGGTGGAGCTGTGACCCAAAGCCCATCTGTAGACAATGGACATCCCCTCACAGAGGGGTCACAAAGCACCGATGAAACCCACAATATTCTTCTTGAGGCTTCCTCACACCCCACTAGCATGACCCTAATACTTCCCTTCACTGAGGGATAGACTGAAGCATGTGCACAAGTACAGATAAGACATAAGAGCTCAGGACACACAGAATCCAGGAATAGGAATGGGAGTAAGCGATACCAGGAGGGCAGGAGGAAGGTGGGGAGAGGAGAGGAGGAAGGGGAAACTGATGGTGATGATCAATCCATAACAGCACCCCATCACCCTCAGGGGGTCGAACAACAGAAACCATGGGGGCAGGGAGACAGTGGTCAGTGCAATATATTAAAAATAATAATTTATAATTTATCAAGGGGCCACAAGGGTAAGGGGGTAGGGGAGGGAAAACGAGAAGCTGACACCAAGGGCTCAATAGAAAAGAAACGTCTAGAAAATAATGATGACAACATGTACAGATGTGCTTGATACAATTGATGAATGGATTATTACAAGAGCTACAAGGGCCCTCAATAAAATGATCTTTAAAAAAAAAAAAAAAAGCCAGAGAAGGAATCTCTGTCATGGAGCAAGTGCAAAGGACGAGCTTAGAGCAAATTAAGGTTGGGTAAAGAAGGAGGTCAACTGATCAAGTATTATATTATACAATGGTTCCATCCACCATAATCAACTTTACGGTAATCTCTGAGAGTAAAGCTATCCCTTTACCTGTGGCTGGAGGGCATCTGCCAGAGACTTAATTTGTCTAGATACTCTGCAGATGGATTTTGGGCTCTTACTGTCCTCCATGGCCTTCTACAAATTGGGTGTTTGCAATTTAAGTGCTGATACTTTCCCCTTCATCATATTTGGATTTTGTTATTGTGATCTTTGAATCACTCGGGCTGTTGTGCCTCTTTGATGTGGACTTAGTCGACAGCTCACTTAGATGGCTGCTTGTTTGAATACAAGGCAAAGTCAACATCTTTCTGGTAATCTCTCTTTTCAGTTGACATCAGCAATGATATCCCTTTTCCTCTCTTGAATCTGGTCTCAACCTCTGGCATCTCCCTGTCAGTATACTATTGCAACTGTTGTTGAATGATCTTCATCAAAAATTTACTTGCGTCAGTGGTCAAGGGTCAGTGATACTGTTCTATAATTGATGCCTTCTGTTAGGCTACCTCTCTTTTGAATGGGTACAAATATGGATCTCTTCCAGTCAGTTTGTCAAGAGGCTGTCTTCCAAATTTCCTGACATACAAATAAGTGCTTTTGGTACTTCATTAGCTTGCTGAAACATTGCATTTGATATTCCATTAATTATTGGAGCCTTGTTTTTGGCTAGCGCTTTCAGTGCAGCTTGGCCTTCTTCTTTTAGTACCATTGATTCTTGATCATATGCTACCCTTTGAAATGGTTGAATGTACTCTAGTTCTTTTTGATACAGTGACTTTCCATCTTCTTTCGATGTCTCCTTCATTGTTCAACAGTTTCCCCATGGAATCTCTCAATATTGCAACTTGAGGCTTGAATTTTGTTTTTCAGTATAAGATGCTGATTATGTTCTTCCTTTTTGGTTTTCTAACTCTAAGTTTTTGTACATTTTATTATAATATTTATTTTGTCTTCTCAAGCTGTCCTTTGAAATTTCTGTTCGGCTCTTTGACTTCATCATTTTTTCCATTTGCCTGAGCTATTCTATGATTATGAGCAAGTCAGTCTCTTCTGACTTGGCTTTGATCTTTTCTTCCTTTTTCTTGGTTTCATACCACAGCTCATTAGGTATTTTATCATTAGTGTTCAGTGTATTAAATCTGTTCTTGAATTGTTCTCAAAATTCAGGTGGGGTATATTCAAGGTTGTATTTGGGCTCTCTTGTACATGTTTTAATTTTCTTCAGTTTCAAACTGAACTCGTATATGAGCAAATTATGGTTTGTTCCACAGTCAGCTCCTGGCCTCATTTTAGCTGCTGATATTGAGCTACTTCATCATCTCTCTTCCAATAGATACAGTCAATTTGATTTCTATGCATTCTTCCATCTGGAGAAGTCCATGTGTATGTTTGCCGTTTGTGTTATTGAAAAAGCATCTTTTGATGAAGAAGTCATTGGTCTTGCAACATTCTGTCCTGTGATCTCAAGCTTCATTTCTATCACCAAGTCCATATTTTCTAACTACTGTCCCTTCCTCTTTATTTCCAACGTTTGCATTGCCATTATCAATAATTATCAACGTACCTTGATTGCATGTTTGATTAATTTTAGACTGAAGACCTTGGTTGAATTCTTCATTTTCTTTTGTTTTATGGCCTGTGCATGTATTTAAACAATACTTTTATTGATTGGATTTCCTTGTATTTGGATAGATATTATCCTGTCAGACAACATTGTACTGCAAGATAGATCTTGAAATGCCCTTCTTTTTTAAAATCATTTTTATTGGGGGCACTTACAACTCTTATAGAATTCCACACATCAATTGTATCAAGTAAATGCATGATGAATGCAAGGCCATTCCTCATGAGTCTGTTTCTCCCAACATAGTAAATCATATGATTTTCTGATTCAAAATGGCCAATACCAGTTCATTTAGGCTCACTAACACCTGGATTATCTATATTTCTTTGCTCCATTTCATTTTTAATGACTTCCAATTTTCCTAGATTCATACATTCCAAGTTCCCACCCTTAATAAATGTTTGCAGCTGTTTCTTCTTATTTTGAGCCATGTCCCATCAGCAAATGAAGGTCCTAAAAGTTTTATCTTCTGAAGACCTTACTCTAGCCCCCACCATTAGGACAACTTTACTTTGAGAGGGCAGCTCTTCCTCAGTCAGATTTTGAGTGCCTTCTGACCCGAGGGGCTCATCTTCTGACACTCTCTCTGATAATATTGGGTTTTCAGTATCTGACAATATCTTGATGCTATCTACAAGGTTATCTGTGGCTAATTCTTCTGAAGTGAACAGCCTATGTCTTTTTCATAGTGTGTTCTTAGTCTGGAAGCTCTGCCGAACGTGTTCACTTTGGGTGACACTCCTGGCACTTGAAATACCAGTGATATAACTTCCAACCCACAGCAATGCAGAAGCTACCAAGTTTCCAAGACTGTAACTGGTATTTCACTTGTCTGTCAGTTGGTTGACAGTTACAGTCTTGGAAACTCCCAGCGGGCAATTCTCCCCTGTCCTATGGGGCCACTATGAGTCTGCCTAGACTAGATGGCAGCGTTTGTTTGTTTTTCTTTTTTCCTGGTATTTCTAGTTATTGGTACTTTTTCATTAAAATTCAAACTCTGTCAGGATCTCACTCTCAGTGTCATCAAGTAAATTCTGGCTCATAGTGACCCTGTGGGACTGAGTACAACTGCCCATGAGGGTTTCTGAGCCTGTGAGTCTCTAGAGGTGTCAAAAGCCTCCTCTGTCCCAGTGCCTAGGAGAATAATGACTGGCACACAATAGCTTCTTGACAATTATTTGTGAAATGAATGAGTGATTGGTATGGCAATGGCAAGAGGGATGCCTATTCAGTTAAACATTAGTCCTACTATCTACTTTGTTGAACCCATGTTTTCCTACCCTTCCTGGAGATTCAGGAAAGATGTAGAATTTCAATAGGAGGACAGTTAAGAGAATGGGGTGATCACAGTAGGAAGAGCCATAGCTCCCTGTTACTTGTAGAAGGGTGGATAACCGAGTGTTATTGGAGTCTCGTGTGGATGGAAGGGAGAAAATCACATAAAGCAGTGCCAAACAGGTTGGATAGGAACTCCTTAAAATCTGGCACCAAGTGTTTTCTTTTTGTGTCCTTGGTACTTAGTTTGGCACATACAGGCTCTGAGTAATGTTTTCTGAATGAATGAATGAATGAATGAATGAGGCCTGCCCCATATTATACAAGACCTTTCTATGCCTGGCTGGCAAACATCAGCTGTACAGTTAAATGGAGAATCATCGATGGTTTTAAAATCGGAGGCATATTGTGATAAGAATCATTTCAAAGCTGCAATTGACATGATGGCTTGGAGGGGGAAAAGACAGGAAGTTCCAGGCACCTCAGACCTGCTAGTACCCCTAATTACCAAGCTCTATTACCACTATTACCACCCTCTACTTTTGCACAGAAGCAAGAAATGCCAGCAGCATCTTTGATTCTCCCTCGCCATGGGAATCTCTTCTGTCAACTCTACCATAACAATGCTTCATGAAGCCAACCCTCCGTTCCCCACAGCCAGTGCCCTAATTGAGATCATCAATATTTTTACCGTGTCTATTGCAAAAGCCCCCAAACTGGTTTCTTTTAATCTCTTTCCTGGCCATCCTCCATCTAGTCACCACAGTTTTCTTTCTAAAATGTAGATCTGATGTTACTCTCCAACTCAAAAATCTCTAGTGACTCCCATGTAGATCCCAAATAAAGCCTGTGCATTTCATCATGGGGTTTAATAATCCTGTCAAGTATTTATTAACCCATTCTACATATAAAGAAATTGAGGCTCAGAAAGGGAAAACCACTCGCATAGGATCACATAGGCATAAAATGGTAGAACCAAGTTTAGAAGCCAGGTCTCCTGATACCAGTGTTCTGACCACTAAACTGCTTCTAAAGAGAGGAGAAATTGTTGGTACTTCATGTGTTGTTAGAACGGTTGGATGGAGGTTACATCACATAATCCTATCTGCTGGGTGGGGCACATATTTTGAAGCACACACAAATGAACAAACCCCCCCACTTCTATCGTATTGGCTTTATATAACTTAAACAACTGACACTCTCTTGGACTCTCTTTCTTCCTTTATAAAACAAAGATGAATAATTTCAACTGTACAGGGCTCCTATGGAAAATGTATGAGATCATGCATGTAAAAGGCTAGCTTCACAGGAGATTCTCATTGAGTGCTGCCACCCACCCTCAATCCCCACTCCAGTGAGTTAAAGCCAATTGAAGCAATGAGAATAATAGAATTTAGGTAGTAGGAGTTTGAATGGGGAGCAAGACTCCAGGGTCTCTTATTAGTTCTGGGTTTGGAAATACTCCTTTTCAGAGCCTCAGTTAAATGATCTATACATAGAAATCAAAGCCAGTGTTCCACTGGCAGGTCGTTGGTCACATGTATGGTGAGGCCCCTGACATAAAAAGCAAATCTTAAGCTCCAGTGCCCATAACGTCTACTTGCTAAAGAATTGTGGATTCTTATTAAAATGCCAATATTTCCTGGGAGAGGCAGCATACATACATATTAACCTGAGCTGATTAGCTTTCACTTCCTTCTTTCTATGAGGAGAGTCCTCCTATGCCTAGGTGCTTTAAGCTCAGGGCATGCTGGGGAGTCATCTTCCCAACTCTTGTCTGTTAAAATCCTACTAAGCATTCAAGGCCGATTTTGGCGACCATTTCCACAGCAGTGAAAACTCAGCTAGATCACAGGCTATCTCCTCAGTCCTTGTCCCCCCATTCCACCCCCACCCCTAGATGCCCTCTGGAGCACAGGGAGCATGCGACTTTGTTGGATAGAGACCTGCTTTGAATTTCACCTTGTCCTTGATTTGCCCCGTGACTCTAGGCAAATAAATGTCGTGACCTCCTTGAGCCTCAGTTTTCAAATCTGCAAAAAGTAGGTGATCCTAATACTTACCACAGGAAAATCATGGACATACTCTACTCATTCAGGCAATCTTTACTCTGCTGACTGGCACCATCCCCATGACTCGTGAATTAGTCTGATTCGTCTCAAGCTCCTGCCCCCCCACCCCCCCTTTTCTACTGCCCAGTTCGGCTCATCCTCAGGTGCTTAAGGACAGCGCGTTCCCTGGCGTCCAGTGAAGCCAGGCAGCCGTGGCCTCTACTTTCAGCAGTCACGCATGCAACGATTTAACCCAGCAGGAGGATCAATACGATTCAAGGGAGAAAGGGCTTGGCGTTGACCTACCCCCTGCTCAGAGAATCCTGAGGCTGATAACCACACAGAGGCCTCAGGCTTAGTGCACTGGACACGCAGGCACTTGGAGGAGACGGCGCTTCCCAAGCTAGTCCGACTGGCCCCAAGAGACAGCCATCTATCTCTCCGGAGAGGCAGATGTACCCCACACCCCTTGTCCTGCTCCCTACGGAGCAAACTTTCTTTTAACCTCATGGGTCTGGGGCCTGAATCTTGAACATCCAATGGGACTCCCTTGTCTGGATGCCTGAAACACCCCATTCTGAGGATGACAGGGGCGGTGGGTGCTGGTAAGTACCCCGCTGCTAACGGCCACGTAGAGTCCCCAGCACCTGAAAAGGGGCTGCTGCGGCCCGCGGGCTCAGCACAGCCGAGCCATCGGGGGAGGCGTTGCCCTTGCCCAAGTGGTGGCTGGACCCCACCCAAGCTCGGTGCTCTGCAGTCCAAGACAGGCAGGGGGAGGAGCCAACGTTGAGCTCTGGCTCCCGCCCTCGCCCTGGCCCGGCCCCCTCTGGTGCCACAGCACCTCCCTCCCTTCCTGGCCCTGGCCCTGCCCCTGCTGCCGACCGGGCCCTCGGCAGCTCAGCCAGACTCCAGGTTGGCGCAAACAAAGCCCTGATTGACTGCCTAGAGGGCCGGGCCTCGCGGTGGGGCCGCCTTCTCCCCTTCCCGCCCCGCCAGGGATTTTCTGGGAAGGGCGGGGGGAGAGGGGGAAAGAAGGGGCCCCGTGTACGCGGGAGCATGGGGGTGGGGGGAGGGCGAGTCCCGGGGTGCGGGAAGACTGTACCCACTCCGTCAAAGCCCCGGCTTTCTCCTCCAGGCCGCCCCCTCCAAACTCAAGGGGGTCATAGGAGGGGCTCCCGAGGGGAGGGGAGGGGAGGGCCCTTCCCAGGTGGGTGCTGCTTCTAGGGGGTCCCACTGCAGTTGCTAGCTGCTTGTGAGGAAGGAGGAAAGGCGAGCCTAGGAGAGGGAGGGTCTTCTCTGGGAAGTCAGGCTCGGTCAGTGCCCGTCCTGGAGCCTGTGTGGCGAGAGAGGACGAGAGAGCAGGAGAGTTCATGCTTCCTTCACCCCCCTTTCTTCCATTTTAGCCCTCTGCCAGGTGTCTGGCACAAGAGAACCGGATTCGGTCGTTTGGGCAGAGTCGGGGCCCCTTTCCAAGGCCGCTGCCGCTAGAGTAGGCTGGCGAGTAAGAGGAGGAGGAGGAGAAAGGGCTGCGGTGCGAACCGCGAGGCTGGAGCGGCTGCCTGTGGAGGGAGGAAGAGGTGGGGAGGGGGGGAGGGGGAA
>NW_022103931.1:1974206-1983351 GCF_000313985.2 Echinops telfairi | reverse complement strand
GAACCCGAGCCTGTGCCACTGCCCCAGCCGGAGCCCCAACCAGAGCCCCAGCCCCTGCCAGACCCGGCGCCCATGCCCGAGCTGGAGTTTGAGTCCGAGCCCACGCACGAGCGCGAGTCCACACCCACGGTGGAGACCCGAGGCACCGCACGCGGCTTTCAGCCCCCCGAGGGTGGCTTTGGCTGGCTGGTGGTGTTCGCTGCCACCTGGTGCAACGGCTCCATCTTCGGCATCCAGAACTCCTTCGGGATCCTTTACTCCATGCTGCTGCAGGAGGAAGAAGAGAAAAACCACCAAGTGGAGTTCCAAGCAGGTGAGCCGCCCCGCGCGCCCCCAAGGGGCACGCTGGGCAGTGATGTCCGCTCCCTCTGTCCCTTGGTCTCGGGTCCCTCCTCTTGCCCACGGCCTTGCTAGGTAGGATGTGGATTGCGAGCTCTGGGTAGTGTTGAAAGACGGCCCGGAGGGGGCAGCTGGGTCATTCATTGGTCACAGGCAAGGAGGGAACTTTTTGTTTTTGTCCACAGACAAATCCAGAAGCAGCTTTGGGGGTCTGTTTGTTGCTTATGTGTGTTGGGGGGCTGGAGTGGGGGTGGGGGCAATATTTACTTACATCTTTGCTTTATTTCATGTTTTCCTTTCTGTGGCCGAAGGGGAATCATAAAGAGAGGAGTGAGTTGGGAGGTGCTGGGAGCGGGCTTCCAGAGAAATAACCGTACAGCGCTTCTCCACAGCAGCCCGGGGTCCTGTGCAGGAGCCGAGGTGTTTTCTGTCAAAGACACTGAAGGAATCCTGGTAACTGGCAGCAAGAGTCAAACCCTTGGCAGACAGATGTTTGTGCAAGAAAGCAAGCGAGGAAGGGAGTGAGTGCGAGTGTGCGCCCGTCTCTGCGGGAGGGAGGTTGTTAGAGCTCAGCTAGTCAGCAGTCTCTGGTTGCTTTAGAGGAGCAAGCTGATCTCTGTACCCTCTGAACCGAACTCCAAGGCAGCCAGGGCAGCAGCCTCAGCGGTCTCCTGCCAATAAGGAATGAGGTGGCGGCCAGTGTGTGCCCTGGCTCAGTCTGCTGGGCCCCTGACCCCAGCCGTGCTCTCACTGGCGCCCTGCGCCTCTCCGTTATCCGCTGGGTGCTTCCTTTGGCCTTAACCTGGAATGCTGCCCCCCACTCTCGCTTTCGCTCCAGGCTGATTTGGTCTAAAGACGCAGAAAGGGATAGGCTTTGCTCTTCAGGTCTGCCGCTGCAGGGCCTCAGGCGAGCACTTTCCCCACCTCTAGCTCGCCCGTGGGACTGGAGACGTCAGGCAAGGCATCCTACCCGCAGCAGCCCAGCAAATCCTCAACAGTTGGGCCGACAGCCTGCGCCTTGCAACAAGGCTCCCTCCCTCCCTCTGGTATCTCCTCAGAAGAGCTCCAACTACCCCCTTCAATTTTGTGGCCCAGACAATGTAACTTTTTCCGGTGGTGGGCTTAGGGGGTCCCGTCTTTCACCACCAAACACGTCTCTCCGCCATCTGAGGAGGGCTGGGAAGTATTAAAAGAGCATCGAAACCATGACTTCTGGGGGTCTCTTGGCTCTTTGAGAGTTCCTCCCACCGCTTTCAGTTGTTTAGTTTGCAGAATCACTAGGCTGTACTTGTAGAAATGGTTTTCCGGGCTCTTGGAGCTTCAAACCCTGTGACCCGTTCCCTTAGATGTAGAGTGTAGGGGGGTGGCCTTTTGAAGAAACATCAATTGTATCTTAGTGGCTAGCCAGCAGTCTCAGGCCTGCTCCGGCCTCATTGACTTCTGAATTGGGGCCTGGACTGTGTGGGATAACTTGATGGGGAGGGAGGATCGCTTCCACTCCTGGGACTACCTTTTCCCTGCTTTCATGCAGTTCTGGGACTCTTGAGAAAGCAGGTAGGACAGGGCCTCTGGTTGTTGCCTAGGCTGCCTCATAGGACACCTGCTGAGTAGCGCCTTGTGGTTGAAGGAAAGCTGCAAGCTGTTGACCTTCAGGATCCCAGGCAAAGTCTGGGTGAAATTTGATGGGAAGCAGTGGGGTCTCGACTGAAACTAGGCTTTCATATTTGTGTGATGTAAGCAGGCCCAGAGTTGTATAAAACTTGGAAAAACCACTATTTTACCAGGAAGAGGTTCACTGCTGGGGAACAGACTTCAAAGTAGGTGATCATAGAGGACTCAGGGGGAGGGCTGGTGGGGACTTTCCGGTCAATACCTCACAGTGCAGCTGGTGGGGGTGGCTATGCAAAGATGTGGTTGGTGTGCACTCTGCTCCCCAGTAGGTTAACTGGGAGGCAGTGGTTGCTGGTTTAAGTTTTGGTGAGCGTGGATCAGGAAGGGACAGCAAGGATTTTGGTATGCCCCCAGGGCTTCAGCGGCCTTTGGTGTTATTCCTTGCTACCGTGTATTCACTAAAGTTATTTTTCATTTTAGACGCGCTCAGAAACATCTCAGCTGTTATTTTGGAAAAGTCAGCACCAGCCCACCTCATTTCCGAGCTCCTGAAAAATCTCGGTTATCAGCAGTACTTTTCTGGAGCCCCTCAACTTTCCCAAGCAACGATTCAGACCCCCAGGTCTCTGTCCAAATGTGTCTCTGTCTGCCCCTTCCTACAGTGGACTCAAAGTTTACAAGCTACCTGAGCCACAGCTCTGGTGTCTCAAAGGGATAGAAGGAATTAGTAGAAGCTTGCTCTTTTTATTGATGCATATTTGTCTAATAGCCATTCTGGGGGACATGGAGCCTATAAACCCTCACATTGGGGGGGGGGTGGGTTGGACATTGTTCCTTTCTATTCTTGCCTGACAGAACTTCCTTCTCTAAAAAAATCCATGAATTGAATGTTTGGAAATACCCCACGCTGAAATCCTCTTTAGCAAGGCCTTATCATGTCAAAGCCCTACAGGTGTGCTGGTAGAATTAATGAACTGAAAGTTCTGCAGATGAGTGGGGGGGCTGTTTGAGTTGTGGCTGTAACAGAAATACCAAAAATGAGGGGCCTTAATAGACAGTGATTTTCTCACAGTTTAAGAGAGAGGGTCGTTATGAATCAGAATCGACTGGACGGCAGTGAGCATGGTGATTTTGGTTTGAAGAGGCCAGCAGTCCGAATTCAGGGTGCCGGCTCTAGTGGCAGGCTCGCTCTAGACAAGGAAGGGAGGTCCTTGTCTCTTCTGGTCTGCTTTTGTGCCATCTTCTTGTGGTATGGCATCTCTGTTCCCTCATTTCCATTTACTTGCGGGCTTGTCCTAACCTGCTCTTTAATGTAAGCTCATTAGCATAACAAAAGCCACACATTCCCACATGGGCTATTAACCATCCGCGCAGAGGTTAGGATTTACAACACATTTGTTTGGGGAACACAATTCTATCCAGAATGGAGGCTAACTCAACATCTGAGGGGACCCTGGACCTGGAGAAAAGTCGCAGGGGACGAAAAAGGAGTGGAATTCAAGGAGGACTAGAGCATGCAATGCAGTTTGTGTGGACTCCATGACGTGTGGAGTTCTGTGGTGCCCTCAGTAACATATCTTTCTTCATCTGTTTCTGGGAGGGCAGACTGCTTTTCTTGGGTTGTAGAGCTGGTAGGCAAAAGGCTCCTGATATAGAGCCCAGTGTCTGCCTTAAAAAGGAAACAGTTTTTTTGAAGTTGCTGTTGAGTCTGTTCTGTCTCATAGTAACCCTGTAGGGCAGAGTAGGAGGACTTTCTTTGTTTCTGCTGGTGGAGTGGAACTGCCAGTGTTCGAAATTAGCAGCCTATCGCTTAATCATTGGCCACCAGGGTTCCTTGGAGTTTGGTTTAGGGGAACAATTTAAAGATCAAGAGGGAAATTTGGGAATCTCTGGATCCAGGTTGAGCAGCAAGGGACAACCAGGCAATTTTGGGGGAAGTATAAGTTTAGCATGGTTTCCTGGAATGATGAGGGGGGACTTTAGGGGAAAAAAGAGCAAGGTGGTATTAACTGTATGCCCCAGCTCTTTATCAATGGCTAATGAGGGGATGTTCTCAGGAAGCCTCCTTTCAATTTGAGTGGAATAACTTGGAGGGGAGGGAAGGTCGCTGCACATTCATCCCTGGGGCTATATTTTCCCTGCTATGATACAGGTCTGGAGCTCTTGGGAAAACAGACAGGGTAGGACCTTCGGTTGTTGCCTGGGTCAGCTCAGAAGACAACTGGAGGGGAGGGTTTATATCAGCCCAGGCTTCTCTCGTTTCAGGGTTGACAGGACTAAACTAAACCTGGGAGCATTTATTTAATTTCCTGCCTTGAAGGTGGGCACTGTGATTGCTACGGTGAAATCATTTGGTTCCTACTTGCAGGTGAGGTACTTGGGTTGGTTGGCTGTCTTGAAGAACTGCATGCCTCTTCACCCTGGGAGTTTTGTGTTCCTCTAGTCCCTATTTTAAGGAACCCTGGTGGCTCTGTAGGTTAAGCATTGGGCCGATAACCACAAGGCTGGAGGTTCAAATCTACTAACCTCTTCATGGGATAGAGATGAGGTCGTCTGCTCTAGTAACGAGTGATAGTCTTGGAAAACTCAAGGAGCAGTACTACTCTCTGTCCCATAGGGATTCTGTGACTGGATAGCACTGAGTTGGTTGGTTGGAATCCTACTCCCTCTAATTCCCATTTTACTGATAGAAAACTGAGAATTGGAATGATGCGATCTCCATCAGCATCTGGGCAAATGCTTTCAGTGGAAGTTGATTTGTAAGCGTGTTGGAGGATGAGTGCAAGTTGCAGAACTTGTCCCTCAACTCGATCATTGCCCCCTTTTCCTCTCCCTGAACTTTTCCAGTTTCACCCCCCACCCCCCACCCCCAGGCAGCACTTTGTGGAAAGAGATTGGTATGTAGTATGTATGTGCTTGTCAGATATGTGTTGGACTGCTAACCCCATGGCCTTTATTTTAATTTTTAATCCCATGGCCTTTAGTTCAAAGCCACCAGCTCTTCCACTGAAGAAAAATGAAGCTATCTGTTCTTGTAAAGATGGACAGCCCCAGAAACCCTACATAGGGTCACCGTGTGTCAGAACTGACTTGATGGTAGTGGTTCGGGTTTGTTTAGGGTGTATTTTAATGTTATTTACTTAACCAGAGACAAAATTTAAAGGGTACAACGGTGAAAAGTCTCTCACACCTCTCACCCAGCCACCCTAGAGTCAACTAATGTTATCTACTGTAGTCTCCCAGAGATATTCTATACATATATAAGCAGATATGTTTTTCAAAGAATACATCTGTTTTTAAAACACAAATGGTAGCCTATAATTCACATTAGTCTTCATCTTGCTTTCTATACTTTGTAAGAAATATCGGATATTATTGTTAAAAATTTAACAGAGAACTTCATTATTTTTTACACCTGTCTAATGTTCCACTGTAAGTGTATACATTAATCTATTTAATCAAGCCTTGAAGTTGTTACCAATCTTTGAATATGGGCTTGAGTCCAACAATTCAAATTAATTACCACATGGCTAGTCTTGACAAAAATAAAAAAAAATCATTTTATTGGGTGCTCATACAACTCTTATCACAATCCATGCATGCATCCATTGTGTCAAGCATATTTGTATATTTGTTGCCATCATCATTCTCAAAACATTTGCTTTCTACTTGAGCCCTTGGTATCAGCTCCGCATTTTTCCCCTCCCTCCCTCACGATCCCTTGATAATTTATAAATTATTATTATTTTGTCATGTCTTACACTGTCCGACATCTCCCTTCACCCACTTTTCTGTTGTCCGTCCCCCAGAGAGGAGGTTATATGTAGATCCTTGTCATCGGTTCCCCCTTTCTACCCCACCTTCCCTCCACCCTCCGGTATTGCCACTCTCACCACTGGTCTTGAGGGGTTCATCTGTCCTGGATTCCTTGTGTTTCCAGTTTCCTATCTGTACCAGTGTACATCCTCTGGTCTAGCCAGAATTGCAAGGTAGAAGTGGGATCATGATAGTGGAGGGAAGAAGCATTTAGGAACTAGAAGAAAGTTGTATGTTTCATCGTTGCTACACTGCACCCTGACTGGCTCATCTCCTCCCTGCAACCCTTCTGTAAGGGGATGTCCAGTTGCCTACAGATGGGCTTTGGGTCCCCACTCTGCACTCCCTCTCATTCACAATGATATGAGTTTTTGTTCTTTGATGCCTGATAGCTGATCCCTTCGACACCTTACGGTCACACAGGCTGGTGTGTTTCTTCCGTGTGGGCTTTGTTGCTTCTCAGATAGATGGCTGCTTGTTTACCTTCAAGCCTTTAAGACCCCAGACGCCACATCTTTTTATAGCTGGGCACCATCAGCTTTCTTCACCACATTTGCTTATGCACCGGCTTTGGACAAACAATTTTTTTTTAACTTCTTGAAGTCACAGTTTTTTTCATATAGGGATAATAGTGACACTGGTCATTATTAGTGAAGCAATCAAATGAAATGAGACATATAAAACCTTTAGCATACAGCTTGGCACATACTAAGTGTTCAGTAAGTGTTAGTTCCCTTTCCGTTCAGAAGATGTCCCCATATCCTCCACTTCCAACTCAATTCCTATCAGTAAATCTTTACTATGAGGGCAGAATGGAGACCCAAAGCCCACCTGAAGACAATTGGACATCCCCTCACAGAAGGGTCACGAGGAAGAGTTGAGCCCGTCAGGGTGCAGTATAACACCAAGGAAACATACAACTTTCCCCTAGTTCTTTACTGCTCCCCCCACTATCATGACCCCAATTTTACCTTACAAATCTGTCTAGACCAGAGCATGTACACTGGTACAGATAAGAACTTGCAACACAGGAAATCCAGGACAGATAACCCCCTGAGGATTAATAATGAGAATAGGGATACCAGGAGGGTAGGGGGAAGGTGGGGAGAGTGAAGGGAGACATTGGACAATGTAAGAAATGAAAAAATACTAATTTATAAATTATCAAGGGTTCATGAGGGAGGGAGTGTGGGGGAGGGAGGGAAATGAGTTGATACCGAGGGCTCAAATAGAAAATGTTTTGAAAATGATGATGGCAACATATGTACAAATGTGCTTGACACAAATGGATGGATGGATTGCGGTAAGAGCTATAAGAGTCCCCAATAAAATGATTATAATAAATAGATAAATAGATCTTTGGCAGCAGAAAAAAAATGGCTTTACTATATGCTAGACTGACCTTGGATTAAACAGTGAATGGAAGGGGTCCCTCAAGGAGCATATAATTTCTTTAAGAAGGCATAATCAACCAAATAACTACAGATCATAAATAATAGTAATAATTATTTAAAACAATAAAGGATTTTAATCTGAATAAATTATCATTCATTATAAAAACCATATGTATTAAATTCAGTGCAATTTTAGTGTGATAGTGTGGAAAAGAAGAAATGAGTGTGAAGGTTAGAGGAACTGAGGAAGATGTGCTGGTAGAATTAGAAGTTGAAATGGGGTTTAGCTAAGTAGAGAAGAGCCTATGAACTGGGCAGAGGGGAGGTAAGGATTGAGAATTGGACAGTTCAGCATTTGCTCAGATTCTGGGTCTTTACTCTCTAGAAGCCTAGTGAGTCACTGTTCCCCATTAGGCACCTGATCCAGCAGGTGGAGTAGGGGAGAGGAACACAAGGAGAAGAAAATACTGAAGATATTTGGAGAGAAGGGCACCGGGAGGAGGGACGTCTGGGCTTTGGGCCATAGAATGAGGTGACTGCACAGCCCTCCCAGCCTACACCACCTGCTACTCCATGTCAGAAGCTCAGGCACTTTTTCTAAGAGCAATAAGAAGGGGAAAGTGCTGGAGAGAATAAATGGCAGTAACTCTCAGCCTCTTGCCCTGAGTTCCAAACGGACCTCTAAATCTTTTGAGCCCAGGGAGAGAACTGACTGTTGAGTTAAAACAATGCATTGTAGTTTATACCTTAGCTGATGTTGATCCTTGCAACAGAGACAGTTATTAAATCAAATAGTTGAATCACATCATGTGCCAATATCTTTGGTCACAACAAGTGCTGTGTTGGGGGCTTCTGGAAGAAGAAACGCCATCATGTTTATGTTAGCGAAAGGTTCAGTGATGAAAATGGGGAACAAATTAAGGGCAAATAAGTGGTCTAAAGTTACATACTTAGAGTTTTATTTGTTTAGTAGAGCTGGGACTATATTTTTGTAGAGTTGCCTTAGAAACCCACAGGGGCAGTTCTACTTTGTCCTAGAGGGTTGCGATGAATCAGAACTGACTTGATGGTAGTGAGTTTGGATGGCAGTGAAGGACTAGAGTCCAGATCTCCTGTTGCTAGGTTCCATGGGGCCTGAGAGTTAGGGAGCTCTCTGAAATAGTTTTTCCTAAACCTTGTCACAGTCTGCAATTTAAATGTGCAGATAAGTCACAGTGTAATATGCTGGGGGAAAAGCCACTGGGAGTCAAGAAGTTCAGAGAGATGGTAACGAGAGTCAACAAGGGGAGGTTCTGATCTACATGTGGCCTCCTTGCTGGGATCAAGAAAGATCACTGCATTTTTAGATACAGGACATCCAGTTTATGATTCTGGTTCTGTTACTAGCTGTCTTTGTAACCCTGGAAAGTCCCCTCTCATTTTTGGGCCTCAGCTTCTCCACTTATGCAGTGAGAAAGTTGGGCATTTCAGAGACTTATGTGTGCTTAGAACCAATAATTTTTGGAAAGTAAGGAAACATTGGGTCTTTCTGCATGGTAGGGGGGTAGGGAGTGGTGGGGTGGTGAGCATAAGAGATTGATACAAAAGGAAAACACACCAAATGATGAGTTTTGGCTACCTCATGGTCTCTATCTTGTTTCCTTAAATCATTCAATCCAAGCGAAGCAAAGAGAATGTGTAACAAGTGAGCAAGTACCTCAATGGAATGGTGAGATGGACTGTGGGATGCTAAGTCAACAACTCTTGAAAGAGCTCCTGAATAATCTCTCCTTTAAGATGATTTTCTGGGGGACATGGGAGAAGGGGAAGTGGGGTTGACCAACCCAGGGACAAAGTAACAACAAATGATCCAAAATTAGTGGCAAGGAGGATGTGAGAGGTCTGGTAGGGATACATCAAGGGCAATGTAACTGAGAGGAATTACTGAAACCCAAATGAAGGCTGAGCATGATAGTGGGACAAGAGGAAAGTAAAAGGAAATAGAG
>NW_022103931.1:1946929-1972322 GCF_000313985.2 Echinops telfairi | reverse complement strand
TGCTTCTTCCACGTGGACTTGGTTGCTTCTCAGCTAGATGGCCACTTGTTTATCTTCAAGCCTTTATGACTACAGGTGCTATATCTTTTGATAGCCAGGCACCATCAGCTTTTTTCACGCCATTTACTTATGCACCCATTTTGTCTTCAGCGATCCTATCTGGTAAGTGCGCATCACAGAAAGCTGGCCTGTTAGAGCAAAGTGTTCTTGTGTTGAGGGAGTACTTGCGTCAAGGCCCAATATCCATCTGCTACCTTAATTCTTAACATATAGATATGAGTACATAGTTCTATTCCCCTCTCATTTTATATATATATTTACATATGTGCGTGCCTGTATTTAGGCCTCTATAAATGTGCTTTGCCTGCTGGTTCTTTCTTCCATTTCCTTTTACTTTCCTCTTGTCCCACCATCATGTTTGCCCTTCATTCGGGTTTAGTAATTCCTTGCTGCTATATTACCCTTGATTAAGCCCTGCTAGGCATCCTACGCCTTTCTCTCCGTTGATTTTAGTTCACTTCTTGTTCCATTGTCCCTGGGTTGGTTTCCCTCCACCCCCTTCCTTTCTCCCACCTCCCCTTCTCCCGTATCCTCCTGCAACCATTGGTCCCATTCTTTTCATCTCTGAATTGTTTATCCCACCTATCTTATCCAGATAGACATGCAGAGACATTAATAAGTGCAAAACCCAGGCAAAGCCAAATAGCACAACAAAGGAAGTCAAGACCAAGAGAACAATAACAACAACAAAACAACAACAACAACAACAAAAAGAAAGCCACTGACACAAATGGAAAGGCCTCTAAATAGTTCAAGGTCTGTTTGTTGGCCTGTACCAGTGGTTTCCAGTCAAATCTGATGGGGTGCTGCACACTGTTTCCAAAGTCTATATTTTGTTTTCCCCGGGGATTTCATCACTTTGCTCTCCTTGCTACTCTGTTGCATGCCCTTAGTGTTTCATCCCAGTGTGATGGGGTTAGATTGTGCACAATTCCAGCACTGTGTCTCCAGTATTGTCCCCCGCAGTGCTATGGTTTAGTGAGGGACATTGTGTCACCTGGTGGGGCCGGCCCTATGGTCCTCTCAGTGCGTTGTCTGCTCCGAGCAGGAATATCTTATCGTTTTTGGGGTCTGGTGGACCACGATGTCCTCCTCTCCCTCCCCATCCCTTCTTGTTTCTCCCGTGTGCTCTAATCAGACGTGCCCCTCTCCCCAAGCGTAGCCCCAGTGCTGTCCTCTGAAGTGCATTCTTCCAAGGGGGTGGGGGGATGTCCATATAGTTGGGATCAGGGCTAATGCCGCAGACCTCTCTATTGGTTCCCTGGTACATGCCAGTATATTGTATTTACGTCTTGGCACATCGGGTTGAAGCCTGGTCTCTCTCTCCCTCTCCTGTGGAAATATAACCCACCCTGGATGGGTTGGTGCCCTGCTACCCCCCCACCCATGACTTTTTTATCCTCTTTCTTTCCCCCTCTTAGTAGTTGGCTGCCATATGTATCCCTAAATTGGGTTTGGCCCCCACCATAGTTACTGGACATCACCCCAGCAATGTATGTATATAGTCGCTTTTCTCCTATGCCCCGTTTATTTATTTTTATGGTTACCTCAGTGGACTCATGTTGTATTTGTCCTTTTGTGATGTAAAGCCTTCTTAAATGAACACTGACTCTAGGGTCAAACCTTGCTTCATGACTTATTAACTCTGTGTACTCAGGCAAGGCACTTAACCTTTCTGTGTCTGTTTCCTTATTTGTAAAAGGAGTACTTACCACATACTTATTGCCTTCAAGTAGATTCCAACTCAGAGAAACCAATAGGACAGAGTAAGACTGCCTCATAGGGCTTCCAAGGCTGAAGCTGAGTACCACAACTTTCTCTCTGGGAACAGCCGGTGGGTTTAAACTGAGACAGTTTAGTTATCAACCAAACACTGAGCCAAGGCTGTTATGTAGGTTGATATATATAAAGCACTTAGAATAATATCTGGCACTAAGCAAATGTGGTGAAGAAGATATAGCATCTGGGGTCTTAAAGGCTTGAAGGTAAACAAGCGGCCATCTAGTCAGAAGCAACAAGGCCCACATGGAAGAAGCACACCAGCCTGTGTGATCACGAGGTGTCGAAGGGATCAGGTACCAGGCATCAAAGAACAAAAACTCATATCATATTGAATGGGGGGGAGTGTGGAATGGGGACCCAAAGCCCATCTGTAGGCAACTGGACATCCTCTTATGGAAGGGTCGCAGGGAGGAGACGAGACAGTCAGGGTGCAGTGTAGCAACGATGAAACATACAAGTTTCCTCTAGTTTCTAAATGCTTCCTCCCCATTCGCTATCATGATCCCAATTCTACCTTACAAATCCAGGAACTAGAAACACAGGAAATCCAGGACAGTTGATCGCTTCAGGACCAATGGTGGGAGTGGCTATACCGGGAGGGTAGAGAGAGGGTGGGGTAGAGAGGGGGGACCGATTACAAGGATCTACATATAACCTCCTCCCTGGGGGACAGACAACAGAAAAGTGGCTGAAGGGAGATGGCGGATAGTGTAAGATATGACAAAATAATAATTTATAAATTATCAAGGGTTAAAGGGGGAGTGGGGAGGGAGGGGGAAAAATGAGGAGCTGATACCAGGGGCTTAAGTGGAGAGCAAATGTTTTGAGAATGATGAGGGTAACAAATGTACAAATGTGCTTTATACAATTGATGTATGTATGGATTGTGATAAAAGATGTATGAGCCCCCAATCAAATGATTTAAAAAAAGGAAACAGAATAATATCCGGCAAATGGTAAGTGCTGTATGAGGAGAGTATATGAGGGAGCCTTCGTTGTGCAGTGGTTACATGTTGGGCTGCAATCTGTAAGGTTGGCAGTTTGAAATCACCAGTAGCTTCGTTTTTTGTTTTTTTTTAACTCCTATTGACAGTTACAGTCTCGGATACCCACAGGGGGTCTCTATGAGTCAGCACTGATGTGATGGCAGTGAGAAGTAAATATTTATTACTATAAAATCATATGCACCTTTATTAATACAACTATTAAAATGGGATACATTCTCCACCTAGCTCTATACACTTCTGAAGATGCAGTTTCTCTCTCTCTAACCCTTCCCCAAATCATCCTGCACTCTTTGATTTCCAACATATGGAATGAACATTTTGGCATTCTCAAGGGATTCCAATTACGTTCTTATTCGCTGTTCTTTGAATTTGGGGAACAAGAAGTTTGAAGGGCCAACATCAAGGCAGTAGGGTAGATGAAGTTCTCTTAGGACAACCTTGTTACTCTGGGAGAAAAAGCCTCAGCACACATTTTCTGGCCTTTTCCTCACCCATGCAGTGTTTCCTTAAAACTTTTAAATTTCTTTAAAATTTCCTTACAACTTTTTAATCATAAGCTTCCACGATTGTTCTGTGTCCTTCAGGGAGATCTATCAAGATTTCCTCTTTGGAGTTGCAAAACAATTTAACCATAACCTTCTGGGCTGACCTCTGCCTTGAATTTAACTGGCTGAGCAGATTCCCTTGGAAACCACTGTTTTTCGTAAATCTTACTTTGTCTATCATGTTGGTAAATCCAAGACTCATCCGTGGTTATGAATTTTTCTATAAAGTTGCCTTCATTAGGTTTGCTCTTTTTTAGAAGAATGAAGGACTGTTCTTTGAGGTGGCTGATTTTTGACATAATGCTTTTCTAACCCATTGAGCTGAAAGTGTGCTGAGGCCAAGATAGTCCCTTAAAATTGAAAATGCCAAACTATGTGCGATCCCCAATTCAGTAGCTATCATCACATCAATGGTATTTCCACTGTCTTATTTGTTTCTGGGCTTTATGCATTGAGGTTGATAGTCTTCCCTGTCCTCTCATCTGTCAAGTTCTTCTGACCTTCCTCAAAACTTGATCCATTCAAAAACGATTGTTTTATGTGAGGCAGAATTCTCATACATTTGCTGCGAAGTTTCAATGATTTGGGAAATTTTGTTAAAATTTTGATATTAGCCCAGACCTAAAAATATTAAATTAAAAAAGTTTCCCCTATGACACAAAAAGTATCTCTGTTTTTGAATGCACTGTAATGAGACTAAGACAAATGTATTACTGACTGTGTTAGACTGAATCGACTAGAGAAACAAATCTGGAGACATTCATATATGTGTAAGAAAGAACTTTATATCAGGAAGTAATTATATATCAAGAAAAACATCCCGGCCCAGTCCAACTTAAGTCCATAAGTCTGACATTAGTCCCTAAGTCCCTCTTCAGACTCACAAAGTCACATGCAATGATACAGAATGCAAGAATATCACAGACTGGTGGGTGCAAAGTCGTGTGGGTCAAAGGTCAATGGAAACATGGCAGGGCTTGGGCAGCTCTCAGGGTGGCCAGCAAGCCGGAGAGTCAAGGCAGAGAGAGATGGGAAGGTTCTCTGGGCCCTCCTTATGAAAAGGCCACACCCACAAGTAGGCACCATCAGGCTGTGACCCAATTGACAGGTTGGAAAAAACCCCTACATTTTTACGTATCTTCAAGTTGACTTAAAATTATGTGACTACTACACTGAGAAAACTTGTCTTCAACCATCTGATCCCAGTTGTTACTGTTGTTAGGTCCCTTCAAGTCAGTTCTGACTCATAGTGACCCTATGCATGACAAAGCAAAGCAGTCCTGGGCCTCCTTCACAGTCATTTCTATGTTCGAGCTCATTGTTTCAGCCACCGGGTCAACACATCTCATGGAGGCTCTTCCTTTTTGCTGACTCTCTGTCTATTATGTCCTTCTCCAGGGACTGGTTGCTCCTGATAACATAGGCAAAGTAAGTGAGGTGAAGCCTTACCAAGCTCACTTCTAAAAATCATGCTGTCTGTACTTCTTCCAAGACAGATTTGTTCGTTATTCTGGAAATCCATGGTAGAGTTAATATTCTTCTCCAATACCATAATGCAAAAACATCAATTTTCCGTCTTCCTTATTCATTGTCCAGATTTTGCATGTACATGAGGAAAATGAAAACAGTTTGGCTTAGATCAGCTGTACCTTAGTCTTTGAAATGACATATTTGCTTTTTAACATTTTAAAGAGATCTTTTGCAGCAGATTTGACCAATGCAATATGCTGTTTGATTCTCTGACTACTGCGTCCATGGCCATTGATGTTATTGTGATGCTGCATATTGGTCTAATTGTGAAGATTTTTCTTTTCCTTGTGTAATCCATATTAAAGGCTGTATTCTTTGATCTTTATCAGTATGTGCTTCCAGTTCTCTTCATTTTCAGAAAGCAGGGTTGCATCGCCTATTAATTAATCTTCCTCCAAACTTTATACATCATTCTCTTCATCAAGTCCAGCTTCTTGGATTTGCTTAGCATAAATATTGAATCAAATGTTGAAAGGATACTCCCATTTCCTGATTTTAAAGCATTCCGTATCCCCTTGTTCTGTTTGAATAACTGCCTCTTTTTTTCCTTAAGATCATTCTATTGGGGGCTCTTACAACACTTGTTGAAATCCATACATCAATTGTATCTGACATATTTGTACATATATTGCCATCATTCTTTTCTAGACCTTTACTTTCTATTGAGCCCTTGGGATCAGCTCCTCTTTTTTCCCCTCCCTCCTCCCCGCCCACCCTTGTGGCCCCTTGATAGATTATAGATGGTTGTTATTTTCATAACTCACACCGACCGCTGTCTCCCTTCCCCTCTGGTTTCTGTTGTTCTTCTCCCTAGAGGGGTGTGTGTGGTTATGTGCCGTTCATTGTGATCGGTGCCCTCTTCCTTCTTTTCCCCCCTCCCTTCCCCTCCCCTTTGGTATCGCTGTTCCCATTCCTGTGCCTGGGTGCTGTGAAATAACCGACTCTTGGTTTATGTACAGGTTTTACATGAGCACAAGCATTAAGTTTTGTGGACTTTTCATTCTTTGAAATGTTCTTTTTAATGTGTTATGATCCACACTGTTGAATATCTTTGCATCATTAATAAAACCAGGTAAATGCCTTTCTAATATTCTCTGCTTTGAAACAAGATCCATCTATTGTTAACAATGATATTCCTTGTTCCACATGCTCTTCTGAATCCAGCTTGACTTTCTGGCAGCTCCCTGTTGATGTACTGCTGGAAACCATTTTGAATTATCTTCAGCAAAATTTTACTTGCATATAATTTTCACATTCTTTTGGATCACCTTTCTTTGGAATGGTTAAAATATGGGTCTCTTGCAGTCTGTTGATAAGGTAGTTGTTTTCCAAATTTCTTGGCATAGGTGAGTGAACTCCAATACTACATCTGTTTGTTAAACATTTTAATTGTTTCAAGAAGGACAAAGTTTAATGTTCCTACATCACAGCACAATTTAATTTTAATGCTTGGAGCTTTTGTGTTTGTGGGTTTTTGTTTTTTGCCAATGCCTGCAATGTAGCCTGGAGGTCTTCCTTCAATACCATAAATTCTCAATCATATACTATTTCTTATAATGGTTGAACATTAACCACTTCTTTTTGGTGCAGTGAGTCTGAGTATTCCTTCCATCTTCTTTGGATGGATCATTTAATATTTTGCCCATAGTATTCTTCAATATTTCAAATTGAGGCTTGATTTTTCCCCCCTTCAATTCTTTCAGATTGAGAATTGCTAAATGTGTTCTTTCTTTTTAGTTTTTCAACTCTGTGTCTTTACACATTTCATTATAATACTTGTCAAGCCACCCTTTGAAATCTTCTGATCCCAGAGACGTGTTTACACATTTTAGGGGAGGGGGGGGATGCGAGAGAAGGAGGATTGTGTATGAACTGGAACCTAGTAGCAATACTTTTTTACTTACCCTTATATAAATTCTTGATTTTTTTAAGTCTACTTAGAAAACTACAGCGCACGGAGCCTATTTGCCTGGGCTTCAGAGAGCAAGTGTGATCCCAGGTGAACTCCTTGGCATTCAAAATTACTCAATCAGGAATTCTGGGGGATAAGGATGAGCAAAGAAATTGTTCAAACACCATCTGGACTGTTCTGATACTGGCCACACTCCAAACAAGATTAAGGTGTTTATAGTCCCTAACTACTATTTTGATCACTACCAAATCCACACATAGTTCATGAAATCTATACTTTTTTCATTGTGGAATGGCTTCGGGCTATTGGTGTCCTAAGTTCATATACAATAGTCTAGTTGTTGGGTAACCTTGTATTGGTCATCCCAGCTTATAAACTCCTCAAATTCCGAGGGGTAACCAATGGGTGTGTATGGTCTTCACGTCCATAAAAGAAACCATTTTGAATTGGAGCAGCTTCATTCACCACTGGGTGCTTTGCATCAAAGCTACTAAGACCTGGCCCAGCCATGTTTCATCACCTTCTTGCTCATTGGGACTTACCACTCTGTGTCACTTGGAAGGAAAACTTACCTTCTGAGGTCAGAGGGAGGAAAAATGCCTGGAAGTTCCAAGAGGTTCTTCTGTACGAAGTACTAAACATCAGCAAATGAGAATTGAAGTGACAATTTGGGATGGCTGAGCAGCTTATTGTTTGATGGTCTCCAGTTGGTTCTGAGTCAGGGAAACCCTATGCCAACAAAATGAAAACACTGCCTAATCCTGTGCCATCCTTACAATCCTCGCTATGCTTGAATTCATTGTTGCAGCCGCTGTGTCAATCCATCTCATTAAAGGTCTGGGGGTGTGTGTGTCTTTTTACCTATTTTTTGCTGACCCTCTACTTTACCAAATGTGATGTCCTCTTCAGGGACTGGTCCCTCCCGATAACATGTCCAAAATAAATGAAGCTAAATCGTACCATCCTTGCGTAAAGAGCAATCCTTCCGAGACAGATGGGCTGCTGCTTCTGGAAGTCCATGGTATATTAAACACTCTTCACCAACTCCATAGTTCAACCACGTCAATTCTACGCCTGTCTTCTTTATTCATTGTTCAGCTTTCACAAGCATAAGAGACACTTGAAAATACCAAGTCGTGGGTCAAATGTCCCTTATCTTCAAAGTGAGATCTTTGCTTTTTAATACTTTTTAAAAGTCTTTTTGCAGCAGATTTTCAAAAGGCATTTGATTGATTGACTCTTACTTCCATGGGCATGGTTGTGAATCCAAATAAAATTAAATGCTTGGCAACTTTAATATTTTCTCTGCTGATTATGATGCTTCATAGTTGCCCACTTAAGAGTATTTTTGCTTTCTTTATGTTGCAGTGTAATTCACACTGAAGGCTAGAGTCCCTGATCTTCATCTTTCAGTAAGCAAGGTTGTCAGTGAGTCTTCTTTCCATCTTTTTATACTGTGTACTTCTTCATATGGAATCCCTTTTCTATGATTATTTGCTTGAATAGCCCCACTCACTTTCAGGCCTAGCCAGGTATCTGCTGTTTGCCTTCCTCGGAATGTCTCAGATGTGGAAGACTCCATAACCAGGGGGAACTGGTCAGATCAGATGTTGAGAGCCTGTGGAAAAGAAAGTCAGATTGAGGGAAGAGAAGAAGGTAGCAGGAACAAACCTATGATCCTCACTGCAAATCCCCAGAAGCCCACCCACCCATGGGCTCCAGATTATCACCCATGAACAGTTGCTCAAGCACATCATGGTTTGCCTATCTTCTGTGAATGCTTCCAGGCAGGACCAGACAACCTGTAGGCTACTCTCCAGGCCCTGACTCAAAGAAATCAGCACTGGCACTGAGCCCTTCTTTCTTTTTGCGGAATTTGATCAACACTAAAAGATGATCTTGGAAATGAGATGTAGTAAAGAAGAACCCAGAGCTCTCATCCCCTTTGCCTCACTTCTCTATATTCCAAGGCTTTACTCTTTACAGAGCTGCAGTCTTAGGCAAGTCATGTGATCTTTTGGAGCCTCGTATCCCCTATTGGTAAAATGTGGGTCCATAATCCCTATTTTACAATCTTGTCATAAGGTTCAAATGAGAGATTGATGTGACAGTCATTTGAAAACAAATTTACCAAAGCCCATTTGTAGGCCACTGGAGATCCCCTTGCAGAGGATCTCGGGGAGGAGACGAGCCAGACAGGGTGCGATGTAGCAACGATGAAACATACAACTTTAGTTCCTAAATGCTTCCTCCCCCCACTGTCATGATACGAATTCTACCTTGCAAGTCTGGCTAGACCAGAGGATGTAAACTGGTACAGATAGGAACTGGAAACACAGGGAATCCAGGGTAGATGATCCCTTCAGGACCAGTGGTGTGAGTGGCGATACTGGGAGGGTAGAGGGAGAGTGGATTGGAAAGAGGGAACCGATTAAAAGGAACTACATGTGACCTCCTCCCTGCGGGACAGACAACAGAAAAGTGGGTGAAGGGAGACGTTGGACAGGGCAAGATATGACAAAATAATAATTTATAAATTATCAAGGGCTCATGAGGGAGGGGGGAGCGGGGAGGGAGGGGAAAAATGAGGACCTGATGCCAGGGGCTTAAGTGGAGAGCAAATGTTTTGAGAATGATGAGGGCAATCACAATTGATGTATGTATGGATTATGATGAGTCATATGAACCCCTAATAAAAAAATGAGGAATTAAAATAAATGAAAACAAATATAATTCTCAAATATGAATGAACATTATGGCTATCATGTCCACACATTTATTTGCAGACTTGCACGTGTTCACATGCATGTTCAGATTAATTGAGGCATGAAACCTGATATGCACACATATGTGAACAACTACTTCTGTGTAAGAAACCACCCAAAAATATCTGACTTAAAGTCTGAATTCATGGCATGAACTAAAAGCACATACATACATACATATATATGCATACACATTTATCTATATAGATACTCTTTCTCATATGCATACCTCCATGCAGGCTTATGTATAGGTGCATGTAGGTATATGTACAGCTCTATAACTGCATTAATGAGCATATCACCCCCTTTAGACCCTCCCCAGACTATTCTATATTCTAGGGGTCTGAAAAAGGACCTGCTTTTAGATGTCCCCCTTTCGGAATGATATCTCTTTTATTTTGGCTGGGGCCTTTACGCTATCTCCATCTTGTTTGCAGATAAGCACAGCTCCTGCCAAAATTCAAGCTGAAATATGTGGCATCCACATGTCTGAAGAACATAGACCCTTGTCCAGTTGCTCAGTGAATAGTGTTACAACTCTATCATGCACACTATATTTATAGTCATGCTTGCAAAGAGCTGACAACATTTTCATTTCTTTTCAAAACAGTTAATCCAGCCACAGAAATAGTCACTGACTCACATGCCCTGAAGCTAAAAGAAATTAAGCATCAGGCCTAATGAAAATTACTCATGGAGGCTAAACGAGATTGGATCTCTCTCTCTCTCCTTTTGATTCGAAAGCTCGCTGAGCCTACGGCAGCGAGTGCGTTTGTTTCTGGGAGAGCTGAGATAATCAGAAGCTCATGTTTTGGTAAGAAAACGAGGGAGAAAGCAAGGGTGTCCAGAATTAAACAGGAGGAGCATAATTGGGACATTAAATGGGATGAGACCAAAAGGAGGAGGGCTGATGCCCAGTATGAAGCTAATTAGAATATGGGGGATCGGAAACTTCTCAAACCAATGGCAAAGATCTCCAGCTTCACTGTAATCATGGGGACATGGAGTGGTAAAACTAAAAAAGAATACAAAAATCCTTAGTACTAGAATTGAAGAATTAAGTATAGTGAGAGGGAAGATGCTTTCCCAGGAAGAAAGCAAGCCTGAGTTCGTGATGAGCAGTCCTGTTCTGGGAGGTCCAGTAATGGCCTAGGGTGAGTAGAGATTCAGGTAGGGTTATGACACAATTTATTATCCAAACATCCAGAGTGCTCCTTAGAGGCAAGGATGGCAAGACTTCATCTCACATACTTTGGACATGTTGTCAGGAGAGATAGGCCCTGGAGGAGGACAGCATGCTTGGTAAAGTGGAGGGCAGTGAACAAGAGAAAGGCCCTCAAGGAGATGGATTGACACTGTAGTTGCAACAGTGGGCCTTCAAGCATAAGGATAATTGTGAGGATTGCACCGCACTGGGCAGCGTTTCATTCTGTTGTGCAAATGGGTTTGCTATGGGCTGGAATTGACTCGATGGCACCTAACAATTTTCCAAATTAGAATACGTTTGAGAGTGAAAATAATGTTTTTCAGGGACAACACACATAAGCTAGGATTGTCCCAGGCAGACCAAATTGTATATTCGCTATAAGGTTAGGCCATATTGCTCCAACTTGACAAGGAAGAGCAAAATGTAAAGGCTCCTTGCAAGATGACTTGCAAAAAGTGAGTGTGTGTGTGCATGAGTTGGGTAGCAGAAACAAGGCAGGAGTATTAGCCATGAACTTGTAGATTGTTTCCTCTGAATATAATTTTCTTGTTGTCTATGAATACATCATGGGAATTCCTGATCCCAAATGTGTTTATTTCCTGGTCAGCTTCAGAAGAGGAGAAAGTGTGTGTAGGTGATGGTATGTGTGAGTGTGTGTAAATGAATGTTTTGGGTTTTTTTTTTTTGCATGTACCAATTCTTTTTTTAGATAGTTTTATTGGCATATAATTCACAAATCACACAATCTAATCATTCAATAATGTTAAGAAGAGTTGTGCAGTCATCACCACAATCAATTTCAGAACTTTTTCTGCTTTCTCGTATTCGTTGTTAGTTCCCCATTTCCACCAACCCCCCTGTCATGCTCCTATGCAATTATTAATCCAGTTACCCCCTCTATAGATTTACCCATCCTGGATTTCATATACAGAATATCATACAAAATACAAACCGGAAGTAAACAAAAACCCAACAACAATGTCAAAACAAACAGAAAAACCTCAGTGGAAAAGCAAGTGGAAAATACTAAAAACTGAAACAACTTTAAAATGTGTCTAAGGGAGATCAAATGATAAGGTGTTACATATTAACTACATCTGCCGTAATAGATTTTGCAATGCTCTCTGACTGATAGCAAGGCTATTCACATCCCTGAAGTCTCCCTGATCAGAGGGGATTAACTGAAAACTTAATCCACGTGAGAACTCTGCAGATGGATTTTGGGCTTCCACTGTAATACATTGCACTCTGCAAACATTTGTTCATAATTTAAGCTCTGATATAATTTCCTCCTTCTGATTTGGATTTTATTATTTACAGTCCTTGGATCACACAGGCTGTTGAGCTTCTTCCATATGAACTTAATTGATGCCTCATTTAGATGTTTGTTTGTTTTAAGATGAGCATATAAGACCCCAGACACGGGTCTTTCTGATAGCGGGGCACTATCCAGTTTCTTCACCACACATAGTTATAGCACCCATATCTTCAGGTATCTTTTCATGAGGACAAGTATCAAGTAGGACCACGTCACAATAGGGAGAACTAATTGTTCTTAGATTAGGGCTAGAATTAAGTGTGAGCCCCAATTCATTCACATGTCTATGAACCAGATGCCTCTGGTTCACTCTATTATTTTTTTCTGGTTCACTTTAGAGACAGCCTTATGATTTTATGATAGAGAACATTATAAATCATTCCAATTGGGCATAAGGTAATTCTATTGATGTGTTAGTCTGGGTTGACTAGAGAAATAAATCCAGAGACACTCATATGTGTGTAAGAGACAGTTTTATATCAAAGAGTAATTGTATATTAAGAAAACATCCTGGCCCAGTCCAGATCAAGTCCATAAGTCCGATATTAGCTCCTATGTCTGATGCCAGTCTATAAATTCCTCTTCAACTCATACAGCACTTGCAATGATGCCGAATGCAGGAAGATCACAGGCCTGTGGGTGGAAAGTCCTGTGGATTCAGTGGTGGTATAAGCATCTCCAGGGCTCTGGCTGGCATAAGCATGGCTCTATGTGGCTTGTCAACAGGAAGGTGAAATAGAGAGGGTGTGTGTCCCGCCTCCAGGGAGGAAGACAGGAGTTCCCAGAATCCTCAGGAGAAGGCTAGGCCCACAAAGAGGCCTCACTGGCTATGACCTGATTGACAGGCTAGACTCCACCCCTTCGCCCAAGTCGACAGTAGATGATGTAATTGCCACAATTGATATTGTCATTAATTTAACCAATGATATACATTTTGAAACACTGTTGAGAAATGGAAATTATACATGTATAAGCTGGCTTTTCAGACTGTAATACATGAATTGTTGACTTGTATAAATTAAACTCATGTGACTGGGCACTGTTAACATGAACAATGAGGGTGCATGATAGGGTAAAACTTTTAGTAAAACTGTTCACAAAGGCTGAACCACGCCTACTAGATTAATATATGGCATAGGAATGCAAAGAGAACATTAAAATAGTAAATATATGGTAGTCCTGGGCCCATTGGGCACTCTTGAAGCAAGCGATCCAAACCAAGTCCAATGACCACCAATTTGATAACCTTGGGATAGCAGTCATCTGCTTCTTCTCACACTAAGGCATTTCAGGCTTAAGTCCAAGGGAGTATGTAATTTCCTTAGATCTGTTATACGTGAGTTTGAGGTAAAGCCCAGTCAGTTCATTAGTGGGGTTTTCACATTGAATCCTTCTCCTGTGGCCTATGAAGGATGTTGTGTTCCTACAAAGGACAGAGTCTAAAGTCCCAGTAGTCTATAGCACATGGCCTGGGTCACCAAGAGCTGGATACAAACTAGGCCAAAAGTGTCCAGTTGGGAACATAGTACCATGTGCATGAATGGAGTTTTATGCATTGTGTTATTTGTATCAAAATTTAAACATAGGTTGAGCGAGACTAGGAATATGGGTACATGGCAACTACCAGTATGTGTGTATATGCATGTGTGTGGGTGTGAACATGGGGTAAAGTAAGGATGAATGAGTGTGTGTGTGTGTGTGCACATGGGTGCGTGCAGGACAGAACCAGGCCTGATCCCCGATTCATCGAGTTATGGAATCCTTGAATTCCAGAGAATCAGTCACCTAGATCTACCATATCATTTTACACGTGAGGAATGTGGAATGAGACTACACATTTTACAACTTGCTTGGTAGTTGTTAAAGGTAATAGACCCACAGTCACAGTTTGGGAACTAGCAGTCAAAAGCCCTGCTATTTTAAAAAGATTCTTAAAACAACGAGGGCTGGTATGTATGGAAAGAAGCTGCCTAAGGGTAAGCTTGAGGTGTCTGTAAGACCTAGCTTTGAGCACAAAGGACAGCTTTGACAGATGACCGCTTTCCTAGATCTGCCCCCCGGCAGGGACCCTATCAAACAATAGAAACTTGCTTGTGCTTTGAACATTGTTCCACTGACCAACTCCCGTCACATACATAACACACATTGTAGATGTAGTTTACCTTGGAGACAAACCTTGATCCTCAGGAAAGATCCACTGGAGGCCTTCGCAGGATACAGGTTAGACAAAAACTGTTAGGGTCTCCGATAGAGCAATAAGAGACAGAAAGAACCCCCTCACCTGTCCCACAAATTCCTGGATCTTTTGCTCTCATTTTCACTTTTTAGGCTCTGGCCAAGGAAAATGGCTAGAGAATCCCAAGGAGAGTTTAAGTTGGCTGTTGTAATGGGAATTTGTACCCCTAGGAGTAGGGTGGGTAGTTACCTATCTGTGGATAATATGTTAACTGTACCCATAGAGATGTTATTGTTAGGTGCCATCGAGTTGGTTCTGATCCATAGTGACCCTGTGCACAACAGATCGAAACAACTCTGCCAAGAAAACCAGAACAACAACTGTGTTCAGTCTTCATCTGCACAAATCCAGTTTGCTTGAGCCTCTGTTTAAGTTGTACCCATTTGCATGACCAGTCGGTCAATCAAAGGATGAAGCAGAGTGTGGAGTGATGCAGCACATCTCTGAGAAAACAACCCACATCTCATGTCTTATTGATATTCCCAATCAAATTCAGTCAATATTTATTGTGCCTTTACTATGCACCATGCTAGACTTTTCTATGTATTATCTCATTTAATTATCACAATAGCTTGTGAAGTAGGATCAGTTCTATGAAGATACTCCAAGCAGTAAAGTTTCTTGCTCAAAGTGGGAAGTCAGAATTCAATCACAACTCTGCTTGACTAATGATATCAAATTCACTTTAGTGTCTGGCATGCAGGCTTATATATTTTCCATGGATTGTCTCAATCCTTAAAATAGTTTATGGGAGAAAAGGTTATTGATCAGAAATGCTAAGTAACTTGTTTAAGATCAAGTGCTAGTACTAGCAGCATGTTTGTAGGTACCATTGAGTCAATTCCCATTTATAGCAACATTTGTTCTCATGTTTGAGTCCGTTGTTGCAACCATGTGTCAATCCATCTTGCTGAGGGCCTTCCTCTTCCACTTTACCAAGCACAAGGTCCTTTTCTAGGGACTGTTCTCTCTAGATAACATGTCCAAACTGCTTGAGTCAAAGTGTTATCATCCTTGGTTGCTAAGGAGTATTCTGGTTGTACTTTTTTCAAGGGGTACCCCCCCCCAACTGTTGCTCATTTGTTTTTTTCATGTGAGGGGGATAGTGCATTTGGAGTTTGTTTCACCAGGACTGACTGTTAATCAAGCTTTCTATTTAGAGGTTCTGAAAAGATTGCATAACAGTGTGCAACAAAAAGGCCTGATTTGTGGCAGATGAGGGAGGGGGGACTGGTTTTGCCACCATGACAATGCACCTGCTCATACAGCCATCTCAGTGTGCCAGTTTTTGGCAAAATACAGCATGCCTCTCTTGCCACATACACCTTACTCACCTGACCTCACTCGTGTAACTTCCTTTTGTTTCTGCGAATGCAGAGGGACATAAAAGGACAGTGATTTGATGATATAAAAAAGGTGAATAAAATAACAAGGGAGGTCTGTCCACCATCCAAACATGAGTTTGAAAAATGTTTCCAAGAATGGAATAGCAGAAAGCTATTGGGAAAGGAAAAAAAACCTTTTTTTCCTGTTGTTGTTGTTTTTGGTGTGTGTGTGGGTTACCCTCTTGTATGTTTGATTTTGACAGGCCACGGAAATTTCAATATTCTTTGCCAGTACCATAATTCAAATGCATCAATTCTTCTTAGATCTTCTTTGTTCAATGTTCAAGTTTCTCATGTATACTGTATAGGGCAATTGAAAATTTCCGAGTCTGTTTGATTCTCAAGCCTTGAGCCATCTGTTCCCTGTGTTCCTCCATGGGCACAGATTCCTCAGCTAGATGATTCATAAAGCCCTTTTCAGCATTTACATTCTAGAGACCAGCAACTGTACCATAACCCTCTCTCATAGCCTTGGGTCACTACACTTGGCTATTGTCCTCTATCATGCCTCCCTCCCCAGTAGTGTCTTTACATGTAGGACAGACGTAGAGTGTGCAAGTCTGAGCTGGTCTGGGGCGCTGACTCACCTCTACTCTTGGTCCCAAGTGCTGGTTACAATATTCAAAATCTCTGGGCGCTGTAACTCTTCCCCTCTGTGACAAACAGGAAACAAGTTGTTATACAGGTAAATAAGAAGCCACTGCAAAATAGAACAAGGGAAACTGCCTCCCTGCCTTGTGTAATTATGTTCATGGGTTGAGATGACTATCCCCTTCTTGGCCACACTCTCTGATTTTTTCTTCTCAGAAGTTACTGCTGAATTTTTCATCCCCTTCAGGATCTCATGTAGAAGATGAAGGCAGCTTAGCTCACAGAGTGATACTGGTCAGGGTTTGACATCTGAAATGTGTGCATGAAAGGGAAAGGGTAGGGTGGTGGTATTGATCTGGCTCCAGCAGAGGACTACCCAGTTGTACCCAGTGCCCAGGCCATGGGATGAGCCATGTTACTTGTGGAAGTAACATCTGGGAGAGGGAAATATGTTTAGGAGGTCCCTGAACAGCACTTGGAAATCTTCAATGGGAAGGGCAACTGTGGTTCAGAAACTACCCCCTAGCCCTTCACCGTCCCTTATCTTGATGTACCTGCTTTCCTTCTCCATACTGCTCTTCTCTTCAATCCTTGGTGTCTTGGAACCATATGCTTCCTCTACTCTTTTTCCCCCCCATTTTTTTTTACCTCCTCTACTCTTGTTGTTTGATACAGTGGAAGAAACGCTCCACAAGGAGACAGAAAACATGGGTTGTGCTCCTATTTGTGAATTTCTTTACTCTCGCCCTGTGTGACTTTGGGAACCTATTTCCTCAGTTTTAGAACAGACAAAACGAACTTGTTTTTAAAGCTTGGTATAGGGTTTAAATGAAAATAAACAAAACTCCAAAAAAGAATAACCCCAAAACGTACACAAGAACATCTAAGACATAGTAAGCACTTAGTAAATATTAGTCTCGACCCCCCACCCTGTAGCTGTTTGTTTTGAGGATTGAAAATGAGAGAAAGAGCTAAAAATACCTGGTGAGCCCTGAAGTACTTTTCACACAAGAGGAATTGCTATTGTTAATGTTCCCTGCTCCCAGACTGCCTTTCTGTACACACAATAATTCAAGTTCACCCAGCCTGGCTAGTGCCTTGTTCCCTTCCAATTTTGCTAAGTGGTCATCTGTTCTGAAATCCGTGTCTATGGCTGGAAATGATAGAGCAAGGCGCCCTAACTACTGCAGTGGTTAAGCACTCGGCAGTTAAAAAGCATTAGCCACCCCTTGGGAGAAACATGAGTCAGTCAGCTTCCATACTAAAAAAAAGTACGGCCTTGGGGGCAAGGGGGAATAAAGCCTTCAAAACTATGGGACAATTCTACACTTTCCTACAGTATCTCTATGAGTTGGAACTAACTGGATGCCAATTGGTTTACAGGGTCTTCTTTTGAATCCCAGGGACAAACAAGTGGACTTTCCCTCATAGAAACACCCATCTCAAGCGCAGAAGCCATGACAACTTGAATCAAACCACAAGTAGGAGAGAACAATTTGGCCTGATGCGCCTTATCTCCAGATGTGATTAACCTATAATTGCAGATGAGGACATTGAAGCTAAGATAAATGAAGTAAAGTATACACAGATAATAAGTGACAGTTTGTGCACTATATTTGTGGGTGGGAGGGTGGTGGATAGGAAGTTTATTTGGAAGCATAGCAGAAGTGAGGAATGTGGATTAGCTATTAAGATAACCATCAGTCTCTAGGAATCAAATAAAATCAGGCAGTAAGCCTAATAAAAATTAGGCAATGACCCCAAAAGATAGTGACCTTGTGCATTGCTGTTTTGATTCCTCCATTTAGTTTGGCTTTTCCTTCAGGAAGACCCCAGCGCATGCCGCATTTTATTTCATACATAGATCACATTCTACTAGCTGCTATGATGAGGGGATCCAAAGGTAATAGAGAGCGACGTATGGAGGAAGACAGACAGACAGACAGACAGACACAAACACACAAGCTGGGCTCAAATTTAAGTAGAACATGACAGAAAAGAATAAAAGCTACTAATTTTGTATAATGGCTTATAAACTAACACCATGCACTGTGTAGAGTAAGTGCTTGATAAACGACTAGTGAAATGAAATGAAGGTCTGAGGTAGCAGTAAAGGACATGTTTGGGGAAAGGGAAAGGTTAATGAACTGTCGGTAGAAAGGTCCACCAGGACATACCTCTCACCTCAGGTATGCTAACTAAAGTCAGCATTTACTACTGACTTCGAAGACCCTATTTGCAAAGTTGTATGAAAGGTGTGATACATTTGGGTTTGTTTTCCAAATCAGAGTTCTTAGCAACCAAGTTCAGTATATTTGGCTTTTCCGCTGATCATGTCCCTAAGAAATCCCACAGGAAGCCCTGAAGCTTCAATTTTTTTCCTGGACAACTGGCAAATACCTCTTCCATTTCCTTGCCTCATCCACAGACTCTTACTTTTGGCCAAGAGTGTTTCCTCTCTCCTCTTTCCCCCTGTTCTGAATTCCAGACTAGAGTCAAACTCTTGCCCATCCTCAGGCTGAATGCAGAATTCCCAAAGCATGACCCACTGCAGCTGTATTCCAGGTGCACCCTAATAGAATTAATTTCCTGGACATCTGTCTTATTTCCCCCTGAATAATCTGGCCTCCTCCATGTCCTATCCCCCATCTGAGTAAATGCCCTGCCCTTTCTCTTTATGAGAAAAGGTGACAGAGGGGACAAGTTCCTTTCTTGCTAGCTTAGTCACGCCTTTAGGTGGGGCAGGTAGATAGTGTCCCAGGTTAGAGTAGATTCTGGCACATAAGTTTCCAAGATTTGATGACTTAAGCTCTCTTAACTCTCATACAAACACCAGAGTACTGGTAAGGTAAACACGTGGCAGAAGAAAACGAACGAACTTCTCAGCTTTGAGCATTTCAGAAAGAACTTCTCAACTTTGAGCATTTCAAGACACTATGACAGATGTAGTTCTTCCTAAGCATCCAGTCATGCCAAAGAGATGAAGGTCCTGGCGATATTCTTACTGTCAGACGTTCAGATGTTAGCCTAGGTCCTGGGTGAGGATGAGGATGACAGAATGATAGTTACCTAATTGTTTGGAACAGAGAGTACATTCTTCCCCACTCATTCCTGCCCCAACATGTAACTGAATACTTCTTCTTTACGCAGTAGACTTTTACCTTTCTCTTACTAAATGTTATTGATTTACCTATTCAAATAAAAAGTTGCCCAATGCTGAAGAGATTTTAGGTATGTCCTTTGGGTCTGAACACATGGTCATTGACATTCTTTGCGGATTTTCAGAGTGACCCGCCAACTCTTGTGTGAAGTGCCCAGACTGGAGTCATGCCAAGGTAGTTGCATGATAAAGGGTTTTTTGGATGGTGATAGTGATAATCATGACAAAGTATGTGTTCCAGACTTTCCTGAGACTCACAGAAGGTTGAAGCCAGAAGTTCCTTAGCGGTAATCTATTTTAGCAGTTCCGAACTTTGCATGACCATCAAAATCATCCAGAAAAGGTGGGGAAAAGATAGCTTCTTCTGGGGCTTGTGATATGTCTACTACACCAGAGTTTCTCAAGTGGATATAAAAGTTTATAATTTTAAATAATCTCATCACATAATTCTGATAATACACCAAATTCGAAAACGGTGTCTGGATGATTTATTTATTTATATTTATTTTTAGATAAGGAAAGTGATGCTTAAAGAAGGGTCATAGTCACCAGACAGGAAAATTCCCATGCCTCTGCCTTGGTTCTTACTATGCCCTCTCTGCTTCCAAAACCCAAATCCAACCCACTGCCATCTAGTAAATTCTGACTCACAGTGATCCCCCTGTGGGCTTCTGAGACGGTGACTGTTTATGGGAGTAGAAAGCCCAGTCTTCCTCCTGAGGAGCTGCTGGTGGTTTCAAACTGTGGATCGCAGCCCACACCACCACCGAGGGTTCCTCCTCTTTGCTTAGAACCTGTATATTACTCTTCCTTTTCCTGCTTGGTCACATTAGTTACCTTTCCACGTCTCCAATACTGAGTACTTTGATGATAGGACCACGTGGGAATCTATCTTTGAGGCTTTGCAGGCCTTTGAGCATGAATTTTAAAGTCAACCTTCCAAGTTGCTGAGCAGGTGTACATTCTGAGTTTCTACACCACTGTTTCTCCAGGGATAAAGAGTTCCAGCAGAGTTCACCTTGTCCCCTTTGCTCCAAAATGCAGGACATCGCCCTGATTCTAAACAGTGGAATAAGAACAGGTGTTGGCAAGTATGTGAAGAAATTGGGACCCTCACCTATTGCTGGTGGGATTGTAAACTGGCACAGACTATGGAAAAGAGTCCGTTGATTCCTCAAAGAGTTAAACATAAAATTGTCTTATAGTCTTGCACTTCCGCTTTTAGGTATGTATTTACCGCACAAGTTGAAAGCAGGATCACAAACAGATATTTATGCATCCATGTTCATTGTAGCACTATTCGCAATAGCCCAAAGATGCAAAACCCCGAATGTCAGTCAACAGATGAATGGATTAACAAAATGTGTTGCATACACACAATGGAACATTACCCAGCCATACAGGGAAATGAAGTCCTGATATATGAAGGTAAGTAAAGAAGTATTGCTGCTGGGGTTTCAGTTCTTGCATTCAAGGGTTTATTCCAAAGAGAGTTGCTTAAACATGTCTCTGTGATTAGTGGTTGGCCAGACAAGCTCTCTCAGTAATACTTATCTTAGTCATGTTAATGTGCTTTAAAAAAAAAGTTTGACTGGGGGTGGATGGTGGGAGTTACCCAGTGGCTTCCAAGGGGGACTGCTAGCCATGTAAATTCAAGGTAAAGAGGTCAGCTCAGAACATGATGAAGGCCATTTTGGGGGGTTCCAAAGGTGTAATATTGATTAATTTCCCTTAAAGGACACAGGAAAACCATGGGGCTTAGTATGAGCAAGTTTTAAGAAAATTGAATGGCCAGAAAATGGTATCATCACAGCAATGCACCTGCTCATTCTTCCAGGGAAGTATGGACGGTCCTATGAAAATTTCACTGGGAAACTTTACCCCATCTACCCTACAGCTGTGATCTTTAACTTTCAGACTTCTTTTTAATCCCCCCAAATCAAAGAACATTTAAACAGATCACCTACAAGGATGTTAAAATTTCCATTTTGATGTGGTGTAGAATTCTTTGGGGGAACGGTCAGAGGGATGGAAACACTACCTTCGGTAGTGTATAGACATAGACCAGAAGTAAGAAATGCTTACTTCTAAATAGGAGAAACAACAGCTTCACATTTTGATATTTTTGTTTAATAAAATTTCTGTGGTTTTGTAGCACTACTTTTTTACTTACCCAGATATGCTATGCAGCATGGATGAAACTTAAAAATATGCTGAATGAAATAAGTCAGTCAAACAGACTTACATGACTCATTTAGAATAAGCCAATGCATAGAGACCAAAGTTCATTATAGGCTATAGGCATGAGAGAAGGAGACCTGGTCACACAATGATTAAGTTCTCAGCGGCAAACCAAAAGGTTTGGACTTCTCAGTTGCTTTTCATGAAAGAGATGTGGCAGTCTATTTGAGTAAAGAACACAGCCCCAGGCCTCTCTGGGACACTTCTACTCTGTCCCGAAGGGTCTCCATGGATCAGAACAGATTCTGTGGTAACTAGCTTATGCCTTGCCTCGTTTACTACATTAAATTCTTCACTGGACTCTCTCTTTTCATATTATTCTCCATATTGCTTCCAAGAATGAGAGTGAGGGGTGAGGGAGACCCACGGCTTAGTGGGCACTGAGTGTCTTTTGTTGTTGGTAGGTGCCATTAAGTTGGTTCCGACCTATAGCAACCAAATGCACAACAGAAGGAAAGACTGCCCGGTCCTGTGCCATCCTCACAGTGATTCTTCTGCTTGAGCCCATTGTGGTAGCCACTGTGTCCATCCATCTCCTTGAAGGCCTTCCTCTGTTTCACTGCCCCTCAAGCACAATGTCCTCCTCCAGGGACTGCTCTCTCCTGACAACATGTCCAAAGGATGTAAGATGAAGTCTTACCATCCTTGCTCCTGTGGAGCACTCTGGCTGTCCCTCTTCCAGCACAGATCGACATGTCCTTTTAGCAGTCCCTGGTACTTTGATGAGTCTTCTCCAGGACCGCAATTCAAACACCATTCTCTTTCAGTCTTCCTTATCAGCGTCCAACACTCACATGCATGTGAGACAACTGGAAATAGTACGGCTTGGGTCAAGCACTCCTTAGTCTTCAAAGTAACATCCTTGCTTTGCGACACTCTAAAGAGGTCTTGTGTTTGGACCTCTGGGGGTGTAGTAGTCAGGAATCAGTTTAGAAACCATGAGCTTCCCCATGGGAGAAAGATGGAGCTCTCTACGCCCGTAAAGAGTTCTAGTCTCAGAAACTCACAGGGACGATTTTACCTTGTCCTGTAGGGTTGCTATGAGTCAGCATCGACTTGATGGCAGTTTGTTTGTTGGTTTAAAGAGGTCTTGTGAGGAGCACAAGGAAGAAAAAATGTACAAAAATTGATTGTGGTAATGACTGTACAACTTTTCTTAATATGATTGAACTTTTGAATTGTATGATATATGCATGAGGTGCCAATAAAACTGTTAAAAAAAAGAGGTCTTGTGCAGCGGATTTACCCAATGCAACACATTATTTGACCTTTTGACTGTGGCTTCTATGAGCATTAATTGTGTATCCAAGCAAGATGAAATCCTTGATAATTTTAATCTTTTCTCCATTTATCATGATGCTAACTATTGGTCGAGTTGTGAGGACTTTCATTTTCTCTACACTGAGCAAAAATCCATATTGAGGCTGCTGTCCTTGGACTTTATCAGCAAGTGCTTCAAATCCTCTTCATTTTCAGCAAGAGAGGTTGTGCCATCTGCATATCCCAGGTTTACAAGCCTTCCTCCAATCTTGATGCTGCAAGATTCTTCATATAATCAAGAATCTCTCATTATTTACTCAGCATACAGATTGAATAAGTATGGTGAGAGGACACAACCCCGACACACACCTTTCCTGATTTTAAACTATACAGTGTTCCCTTGTTCTGGTCAAATGACTGCCTCTTGGTCCATGTCCAGGTTTTGCATGAGCACAGTGAAGTGTTCTGGAATTCCCATTCTTTTCAATGCTATCCACAGCTTGATATGATCCCCACAGACCGAATGCCTTGGCATAGTCAATGAAACCAAGTAAACATATTTCTGGTATTTTCTTCTTTGACCCATCTGCCATCAGCAATGATATCCCTTGTTCTATGCCCTCTCTTGAATCTGGCCTGAACCTCTGTCAATGTACAACGGCAACCATTGTTGGATGTGGGAAACTAACAAACTGGCAGACAAGTGGTGGGAGTGCCCGCTAATGGTGATTTAAAATTTGAGATTGATTAAGCTGATGGTTAAACAACACAATGAACAGATTTAAGGTCACCGAACTGTATATGTGAAGATTGTTGAAACGGCAAATGCTCTGTTACCTATATATTTACCACAGAAAAATCAAAGCAGCTACAATGATATATGCTGGCAAAGATCTGTCCATAGATATATGGGACCTGGAAGCCCAGTTCTAGGGCTGAGGGAGTTGGAATGTCTACTGGCAGCAGCTTACCTGAAGCTCAGGCTGAGGCTGAGTGTCTATTTGTTTATGTCTTGGGGAATGTTGGCCTCACTCCCATCACACTATTGCCAGCGGGGGCCTTAAGTGCAAGGATAATGACATGCTTTGGAAAATGCCTTAAATATCAATTACTCAGCATTGAGACAACTCCTGGGAGTTGTTCCTTCATGTCTACATCTTTAGTTGTACTTATCACTCTCACGGTACTGTGTTTCACCCTGTCTGAGTCTGCAGGGCTGCCCAGCACCTCTTTGGGGTTGGCTTAGGAAGTGGAATGGAAAGATGGCTGGCAGGAGGCCTAGTAAAGCTGACCATTTGCTAGATCGAATTTTTGTGCATTGAGATCTGCTCGGTGTCAAACTGGGTAGAGGAGTATAGTGGATGGAGCACTGACTTTCATTATACCTGGGTTCTAGCGTCTCTATTTGCGGTGTGACTATATACCAGGCTCTTTAAGTCTCACTTTCTCCAACTGAATGAGTCCATTGAACCCAGGATCTTTTGATTCTGATTCAATGGTGCTATTTCAAGAGCCAAGCTGTAGGGTCAGGGAATGAACAACTAATGGATGAGATGCCCTAGCTTTGCCCTTATGGTGCCCCTTTCATCCTACATCTTGAATTCGCTGTTGGAGAGATATCATTACCTCTAAATGCCCAAGATAGGACCTTTCAATCAATTCACAGAATATATTCATGTTTTGGTGTTCTGGGTTGAGTGGGCCTCAGTTGAGCAATGGCTCAGTACAACCTGGGTCTACTGCACTCTGCATATTTCAGTGTCTCAAAGGCAGCCAGATGAAGACTGCTTTTTCCACTGAATGGGGGTATCCAAGGTTGTAGCTAACTCTGCTTTGCAAAATTCCCTCCCCTAGTTCTCACTTGCCTGGATCTGCAACCTCCTGTGTTTTTTTCACCACATTGACTCCTTGAGCCACACACTGCTCTAACTAGGTCACCTGCTGGCACAGGCTCAATGCCAGCAACCTGTGGTTTCTCTGACTGGAAAGGCCTTGATTCGTCCTGATGTAGGGAACTCTTGTGTTTGGCAACCAAGTTGCCTTGGGAATTTCTCCCCTCCCTAATCCTTCTCCTCTCAACTTTCCTGCCTCCCTCTTCCTCTTTTCTCCAAGCCTCCCCGCCCCCAAGGATAATAGGATGATCTTTGTCCTGGAGTAGGGCCCTAGAACCTACCAGGAAGACCCACCCCTTCCTCTACCACTAGTGACAGAAACAGGGACTAGCTTGGGGAACTTTGTTGTTGTTCTTACGTGCTGTTGAGTCCGTTTCAACTCATAGCAACCCTATGTACAACAACAACAACAACAACATCCTCACAATCCTTGATATGTTTGAGCCCATTGTTGCAGCCACTATGACAAACCATCTCATTGAGGGTCTTTCTCTTTTTTTTT
>NW_022103931.1:1939916-1941800 GCF_000313985.2 Echinops telfairi | reverse complement strand
TTCCTCCCCTTAACTTCAAGCTTTTAAGACTCCACTTTGATAGCCACCACTCTGATAGCACCATCCACTTTCTTTACCACATTTGCTTATTCGCCCATTCTGTTTTCACTAATCGTGTTGGGAAGGTGAGTATCAAAGAATGCCAGCTTATTAGAACAAAGTGATCTTGTGTTTAGGGGGACCTTGAGTAGAGGCCCAAAGTCTGTCTGGTACCTTAATACTTAACATATAAATATATGTACATTGGCTTCTATCCCTTTCATTATAAGTTAGTATATTTACGTATATACATGCCTATAGCTCTATAAATAGCTTTTGCTTCCTCCTTTTTTCCTCTTTTTATCTAAGGAATATTCTGGCTCTCCTTCTTCCAAGACATCCACCAGAGGCCTACCTCATAAACAGATTATGCAAGACAAACTCATCTGCTTACGATTCAAACTAATATCAAGGCAGGTACTCAATAAATATTTGTTGAATGAGAATGACTAGAAAGTGAAGAGCAGACAGACCTAAAAATCAAAAGGCTAGCTACGTCAAGAGACCAGGATCAGTCACAAACCCATCTTCTTGGGGTGTCGCTCTTTTCCTGTATAGAATTTGATGATGCAAAAATCAGTCATCCCTGACAGGCCTTCAATTTCTGGCAATTTATGATTATGTGATCTGTATTCCTGTACCCACTCAAAACGTAAAAGAATCTCCACATACACTTAACAGGTAGTGCCTGGTTCAAGCTGCTGGGAAAAGGAAATGAAGCTCTTGGTTTGGGCCCAAGGCAATTTCAGTGTATCCGTTGTCTTTCACACCACCACTGTGGATGGCTGACTGGGGCCTCTTGCTTCCATAACTTAAACTCATTTCATGTAATGTTTTTCTCTTTTAATGTCCTTTAGTCTGTCTTTGATGTCCCATGAGAAGTGTGTTTGGCAAAGGTGCTCATGTCAATTTTGACTCATAGCTACCCGATTAAAGGCAGAACAAAATCCTTGTTTCCTTTTGCATTCAAAAGGTCTTGATTTGAAAGTACCTTCCAGTCACAAAAATAGACACAGACCTACCTGCTTGGGATTAAAGCGAACCAAACAGGAGAACCAGTGCACTGGAAGCACTCACTCATTTATGCCAAGAAATTTGGAAGACAGCTACCTGGCCAACTGACTGGAAAATATCTTTAGTTATACTCAGTCCAAAGACAGGTGACCCAAAGGAATGTGGAAATTATCGAACAATATCACATGCAAGTGAAATTTTGCTGGAGATCATTCAATAACAGTTACAGCAGTACATTGACAGGCAGCTGCCAGAAAGCCAAGCCAGATTCAAAAGGGAACATGGAACAAGGAATGTCATTGCTGACTTCAGGTAGAGTTTGTCTTCAAGCAGAGAATGTCATAAAGATGTTTACTTATGTCAAATTGACTATGTCAAGGCATTCGACTGTGGGAATCATAACAAATTAAGGATAGTATTGAAGAGAAAGGGAATTCCAAAACACTTCACTGTGCTCATGCAAAACCAGTACATGAGCCAAGAGGTAGTCATTTTAGCGGAATAAGGGAATACCTTATGTTTTATAATTAGGAAAGGTATGTGACAGAGTTGTTGTATTTTCTCACCATGCTTATTTAAATCTACTGAGCAAATAAGGAGAGAAGAATATTGTGACTTCAAGATAGGAGGAAGGCTTGTTAACCATCTGTGATATGCAGATGACATAACCTTGTTTGCAGAAAGTGAGGAGGACTTGAAACACTTGCTGATGAAGATCAATGATTACAGCTTTCAGAATGTATTACAACTCATTGTAAAGAAAATAAAAATCATGGTGATGGAAGCTGATGGTGCCCGGCTATCAAAACATATAGCTTCTGGGGTCTTAAA
>NW_022103931.1:1938087-1938945 GCF_000313985.2 Echinops telfairi | reverse complement strand
TATGTATGGATTGTGATAAGAGTTGTATGAGCCCCTAATAAAATGATTTTAAAAAATCCTCACAAGTGGACTAATAGGTATCACCATGATAAATGGAAAAAAGATCAAAATTGTCAAGGATTTCATCTTGCTTAGATACACAATTAATGGCCATGAAAGCAGTAGTCAAGAAATCAAATGATACATTGCATTGGGTAGATCTTGTGCGCAAGAACTCTTTAAAGGGTTGAAAAGCAAGGATGGTAATTTGAGGATTAAGATATGCCTGACTCAAGTCATAGTATTTTCAAATGCCACGTATGCATGTGAAAGTTAGACATTGAATAAGGGAGATCAGAGAAGATGCATTTGAATTATGGTGCTGGTGAAGAATATTGAAAGTACCATGGACTGCCAAAAGAATAAGACAGGTCTGTCTTGGAAGAAGTACAGCCAGAATGCTCCTTAGAAGAAAGGATGGGAAGTTATCAGGAGGGACCAGTCCCAGGAAAAAGATGTCATATTAAAGAAGTGGGGTAGTGGAAAAGAGGAAGACTCTTGACAAGATGGGTTGGTGTATGGGCTCAACTCTATTAATTGTGAGGATAATGCAGGACCGAACAGTTTTTTGTTCTGTTGGACATAGAGTGGCTATGAGTCAGAATTCATTTGACAATCCCTAACAGCAACAACAGGCAGGAGTTGAACAAAGGTAGACTATCCCTTACTTGGCCTTTTTAAAACTTTTATTTAATTTTGGTTTTTTTCCTCTTTTCGTTTTCTTTTTTTTCCAGCTTATCTGTTCGGGTTTTGTTTTTTTTCCTTTTTCCCCTTCTTTTAAATGTTGTATGTCAGTGGCTTTTTTGTTTGTGGGCTTGT
>NW_022103931.1:1925524-1936141 GCF_000313985.2 Echinops telfairi | reverse complement strand
CTTGGTACTTGGAAAGATAGGCCTGGCAATCTGCACATATAAAATCCAACATAAATTGGAATGTCTGAATGGCAATTGAAGGCAACAACAACAACAACAACAACAACAACATACATACACATATATTTGCACACATAAATACACACAGATGTTTAAATGGTCACATATGTTCTTTTACTAAGGCCCATGGCATGGTTTCAAGTATCCTAGTCCACTCTCCCTTGGACAGACTCCAGTTGGCTTTAAAGTGTGAGGCCTGAAAGCTGCTGCAGCCCTCGGTGTGCTAACTGCCCAGAAAGTGCGGTGGGGGTAGGGGCAGTGCAATGATCTCCTTTGTTCTGGCCAGTGCATTTTTAACCATTCAGTCCAAGCGTGCCAATAAGGCAGCACATTGCAGCTTTGATACCTATTGAATTTACTGTTGCCTAAAACTGCTAGGTGTCTCTCCTACATGTCTCAGCTAAGTCCTAGCTCTTTGTTTATTGTTTAAGCACATTTTATTGCATTTTGTGTAGTAGTTTACACAGAACTTTAGATTCTCAGTTAACAATTTATACACAGATTGTTCATTGATGTTGGTTACATTCTTCACAATGTGTGAACGTTTCATTTCACCACTCTGTTGTTTCCATTAATCTGGTTTCCCTGACCTTTTACATTCTTATTTTGTTTTAAAGTAATTGTTGACCACTTGGTCTCATACCCTTTGTTTTGTAAACTGATCTGTTGTTTAGCTAAATGATGGCGTCAGTGGGTAGTTTTGGTTCAAGAATTAAAGAGCATCTCACCACTGAGACTATAGCCCTTAGGCACCCTTCAAACCCAGAATAGAACTCATCCCCATGGCTTAAATTTAAGCCAAACAGTAGGCAAGGTTATAAAGTGAACAATAACACCAAAGGGATACATACTCCTTAGAACTACCAACTGTACAGGATCAAAAGAGTAGCAATTGCCTAGGAATAAAGTTCAGAAGGCAGTAGAAGGTGGGGTAGGAGGAGGAATGAAAATGGGAATCACAGGGAGGAAATGGAAGAGTGAGGTTTCATTGTAAGCATTGTAGTCAGAGTCACAAATCAAAATGTGTACGAATTGTGAATGGGAAAACAATTTACTCTGTAAACTTCCATCCAAATCACACACACAAGTTTAGACTGAATATATAAAGTAGTGTAAAAGTCTTTCTGTTCCATATTTTGGTTCCACACTACTATGGTACATCTTCTGTGGTCCTGATCAGATGGTTAGTAGTGATAGCTGGGTCTCAAAATAAAAATGAAAACAAAACAAAACAACAACAACAAAAACCCTCACTGCTGTCATGTCTATGCTGATTCACAAGACCCAACAGGACAGGGTAGCACAACTCATGTGAGCTTCCCAGACTGTAACTCTATGGGAGTAGAAAGCCCTGTCTTTCTCCCATGGAGAGGCTGGTAGTTTCGACTTGTGTACCTTATGGTTAGCAGCCCAATATGTAACCACTAGGCCATAATAGTTGGGCACCATCTAGTTTTTCTGATCTCGGTAGATAAGGCAGTCTTGTAGACTAGCTTTTAAGTCTTAAGTTTCTGTCTTCTTTTTTGCTCCAAATGAGTAGAGACCAATAGTTGTTTCTTAGATAGCCATGCTTTTAAGACCCCAGATCATACTAATTAAATTAGGATGTTGAACATAAACTTTATGAGCATAAGTGTTTATTCCAATTAACTAAGATGTTCCACCAACCTAAGGTCTAAATCTTTCAAACCCAGGAAACCAATCCCTTGAGGCGCTTGCTTATGTCTAAGAAGTATCTATAAACTGTACACACTATGTGCTTTATTATATATGAGTGTGAGTCAAAAAGTATTACTACTAGGGTTCCAGCTCATACACACATTTTGTATATTCCAAACAAAATGCGTTTAAACATGTCTGTAATTAGTCCATGGCTGCAGGCAAGCTTTCTCAGTAATATACTTTTCTCAGTTTTATTAGGATACTGTCAAAAAAAATTAGGTCCCATGTAAACAGTGAATTCAGAAAGGATCTGCTGGGCCAGTTAAAATCAAGGCAGAGAGGTCAGATCTGAGGGTTATGACAACTGTTGCTTTGTGATTCTGAAGGGGCATTTTGATAAAATTTCTAAAAGAACATAGGATGACCATAGAGATTAGGAAGACTTTGTGTGTGTGTGTGTGTGTGTGTGTGTGAAAATTGGATTGGTGCGAAAAAGGTCAGGAAAGTTGTACCAAGGAATATTTTTTTCTATCTGACATTGCATCTGCTTATTTTTGAGGGTATCATGGGCTGTCCTATGAGCATTTTCTTGGGAAACTTTATCCCATTAGCCCTATAGTTCTCATCTTACCCCTTCGCACTTATTTTTATTCCTCAAACTCAATAAAGGAATAGGAATTGATTCCCTCAAGGATGCCAACACTACCATTTGAAATGGCATAAATCACCGACAAAAGAATGAACACACATACACCACTGACATCAAGTTGAGTCTAACTCATTGTACCCCTATAGCATGGAGTAAGACGACTTCCTAGGGTTTCCAAAGCTAAAAATCTTTACAGAAGCAGACTGCTTCATCTTTTCCCCAAGAAGCAGTTGATGGGTTCAAACCACCGACTTTTCAGTTAGCAGCAAACTGCGAAACCCCTTACAATACCAGGGCTTCAGATGTAAATCCAAGAGCCCACAGAATTCTTTAGGGAAGGGTTAGAGAGATGGAAACACCGCCTTCACAAGCGTAGAGATCTAGATAGATAAGTCTAGAAGCAATAGCTTCACATTTGATATTTTTGTGTAATAAAGATTTCTATGATTTAGTAGCAATGCTTTTTTACTGACCTTCATATATGAATTGCTACAGAATTATAGAAACCTTTATCACACAAGCGCATAGTGAATACCAGAGGAGGGAAGATGCACTGGAACGGATTGTGGCAATATATAAACGATATTTTAAAATACGACTGAACGATGGAAGTGTATGATATGTGAATTTTATCACAATAACACTATTGGGGAAAATATCAAACTGTGAAGTGATAGTTTCTTAGCACACCCTCCATCTAGGTCTATACACTTCTGAGGTTGGGGTTTCCATCTCTCTAACACTCCCCCCAAAGCTTCCTGAGCTCTTACATTTATGCCATGTCAAAATGTGTCTCAGATTGTGTTCCTTTTCAGCGTTCTTTGAGTGTGAGGAACAAAAAGAACCCTGAGAGGGGAAGATGCAGACTTCTAGAGTAATTGAGGTAACGTTTCCACTGAAATTCTCATGGGACAGCCCTTTCTACCCTCAAAGAATGAACAGGCACATTGTCATTATGAAGCAAAAAAGAAAGAAAAGAAAAGTCAGCACAACTTTTCTGGCCTTTTTCTCACCAGTACAGTTTTTAATTAAAATAAAGTCTTCTTAATAAGCCTCATGATTGTGCTGTGCCCTTTTGAGAAAATCTATCAAGATTATCCCTTTGGAATGATAAAATACAGCCGCCATAACCTTCTGAATTGATCTCTCTGCCTCGAATGCTCTTTCTGACCTTTCTTAAAACACTTGATCCATTTAAAAACTGTTGTTTTATGTGGGAAAACATCTCTGTACACTTGTTGCAAAGCTTCAATGATTTGGGAAGATGTCCACTTGAGTTTTGTTAAAAATTCATAGTAGCCCTGAACTCAATTCCCACCCACCCCCACCATAGTACAAAAACAAATCTCTTTTTGGAAGGCTCCCTACTGAGACTAAGGCAAGTGTATGAGGCAGCTTCTAAAAGTTCATGTAAAAATTTAGTACCTTTTAATTCCATTTTGCCAAGAACTTTTTGAAGCCCCTTCATTACTGAGAAAAATGGTCTGTATCCATCCATTGATTACAGAGACATGTTTAAATACATTTTGTTTGGAATAAACTGGTGCTTGTATGAACTGTAGCCCAGAAGCAATACTTTTCCCCTTACCCTCATAGTCACATACATTCAGACACCCATATAAACTCACATATGCATCCATATATATATATATATATATACACACACATATATATCTACATATATACCTGCACGTATATTTTGTTGCTTGTTTGTTGCTATTGCTTCAAAACTGAATGTGCTATAATAATTACCAAAAGACTATTTTTCATTAGGCACTTCATAGTCAAATCATTTCTTTTCACTAAGCTGTGCACACTGCACCATCCTTTAGTGTTACTTTTTCCATCATCAGAAACAACAAGTTCCTGTAGGGTCACTCTGAGTCAGAACTGACTTGATAGCGGTGGGTTTGGGTTTATTATCTAGAAGGAGCCCTGGTGGTATGGTGAATCACAAGGTGGGCTGCTCACCACAAGTTCAGCAGTTGTACTTCACCAGTCCCCAAAGAAGAAAGATCAGGCTTTCAGCTCCCACAAAAATTTACATCCTTGCAAATGCAAAGGGGCAGTTCTAACTCTGTCATATAGGGCCCTTATTAGTCAGAATCAACTTGATGGCAGTAGGTTTGGTTTTTCGGTGATCTAGAGATGGAGTCTTTGTGGTGCTATGAGGTAGGTGTTTGGTTGCTAACTGCAAGGTTGGTTGTTCAAAACTATCAGCTGGTTGGAGAGTGTGGCAGTTACATAATCTTCTGTCAATTTGTGAAGGGGGGGAGTCTAGACTGTCAATCAGGACATAGCCAAGGAAGTCTCTGTGTGGGCATGGCCTTCTCCTGAGGATTCTGGGAATTCTTGTCTTCCTCTCTGGGGGTGGGACACACTGCTTCATCTTCCTATTGACAAGCCACATGGAGCTATGCTGATAGAGCCATACCTGTGGAGCTAGAGGAGCCATGTGGAGACCCACACCAGCACTGAGATGCTTCCACCACTACTGGATCCACAAGACTTCCCACCCACTGGCCTGTGATCTTCCTGAATTCTGCGTCATTGCATGTGTTATGTGAGTCTGAAGAGGAGTTTACAGACTGGTATCGGACATATAGGTTAATATTGGACTTATGGATTTGATCTGGACTTGGCAGGGATGTTTTCTTAATATACAATTACTCTTTATCTAAAGCTCTTTCTCATACACATATGAGTGTCTCTGGATTTGTTTCTGTAGTCAACCCAGACTAACACTAACAGAGAGAAAGATGATACTGTTTGTTTCTGTAAAGAGTTAGATTCAGAAACCCCCTATAGGCTCACTCTGAGTGGGGACTGATCCTATGGCACTGGGTTTGTTTTTTGGCATTATTAAGGGAGTGACTGACTCCTGCCCTCTCTCTCTCCCAATTTCTAGTAACCACTAATGAACCTAAGTTTCTGTAGGTTTATCTTTTCATAAAAGAGAGAACATACAATTTTTTGTTGTTGTTTTATGATTGGCTTATTTTGTTCAGCATAATGCCTTCCAGGTTTATGTTTCAGGAACTTATTTTTCTGTGCAGGTGATTTTGGTAATCAAGTATAGAACCTGTCATTTATCTTCCGTTTATCTTTTACCTTGGCTCACCTTTTTATAATCTACTTACCCATCCTATGCATGACCATATTTCATGCATATTTAAATCTAATTTATTGACTCAGGAGAGCTGTATTCAAGCCACATATTGCTCAGTAGGTGATATTTATTTTTTTCTAGACTATTTTTTTTACTACCCATCTATCCTTTTTCTGTCTAGGTATCATGATAATCCCATCCCAGCGTCTCCTCCGTGTGCACCAGGCATGAAGCTTCTACATCTGGACTTTTGACCATGATAGGCCCTCATCTTGTGTTACTCTCCTGGACCTAATCCACCTTTAATCTCACCACTTAATTCACTATTTTCCATGATGCTTTCTTATGGAAAGCAGATCATACTGACCTTTCCTTTGATTTTCAAATTTCTATTGCATTGCTTATAATATTTCATACTCAGTGTCATATAATAATGTGTGTATGTGTGTGAGCATTAGAAGTCCATGGTCAAGTCATACAAATGGTACTCGAAAGCCAGATTGCCAGTGTTCAAATATAATTCTGCAATCCACCAGTTGTGTGTCCTTGTGTAAATTATTTACTCTCTCTGTACTGCAGTTTCCTAAAAATTAGGATAATAATTGTATGTATTGCATAGTATTTCTTAGAGTGTTAGCTAAATTGACATATATGCAGTACTAAAAACAGTGCTTGGAACATATAAGTGCTCAACAAATATTAACTATCATTATGATTATATATTATATTACACTTTCACATGTTTTCTCTATGAGGAGGTCAGAGCGAGGATGATCATATTCACTTTACAGATGAGGAACTAAAACTGGTGTGGTTAAGTGACTTGTTGCTGGGCCCATGCATAACCTCCATCCCTGCCACTATGTCTACTTTGTTCATATGCTCATTGCGCAATGACAGAGGAAAGAGGAGGACCAGAGGAAAGAGGAGGACCAGTCTCCACAGTGCGTGTCATCTTATCCACTTGATTGTGAAAGTCCTCCTCTTCAGAGGTATCCCTTTGGTGAGTGTTCACAGGAGACATGATTATCTTTACTTCCTTGGCCCATTCAGAGAGGTCTATCCATATACCTCTTCCCCACACCTCCTTGTCACCGATTTTCCAATCATCTTCCTTCCAATTCCCTGACCATCTAGCCAAGCCATTAGCCACAGCCTATGAATCTGTAAGTCTTAGTTGACTAGAGAAACAAATCCATAGACACTCATATGTGTATACGAAAGCTTTATATAAAAGAGGAATTGTATATTGAGGAAACCAGTCCAGCCCAGTCCAGATTAAATCCCTATGTCTGATATTAGCCCATATGTCTGATACTAGTTCATAAATTCCTCTGCAGACTCACACAGCACATGCAATGATGCCAAATGTAGGAAGGTCACAGGCCAGTGGGTGGAAAGTCTTGTGGATCCAGTGGTGGTGGAAGCATCTCCAGGGCTCTGGCTGCCATCAGCGAGGCTCCATCTGGCTTGTCCACAGGGAGGAAGACAGGAGTTCCTGGAATCCTCAGGAGAAGGCCATATCTACACCGGCATCATTGGCTATGACCTGATTGACAGGCTAGACTCCACCCCTTAGCTCAAGTTGACAGGACATTATGTAGCTGCCACAGTTCCCATAATCAGTTAGTCTGGAAAACTCATGGGGGCAATTCTACCCTTTTCTATAGGGTTGCTATGAGTCAGCATCAATTTGATGGCAGTGAATTTGGTTTGGGCCTCATCTTAGTGGACTCAAAATTAAGGTGAATGTGAGGACAGTTTAGATGCCTTCCAATCTAGGTCCCGAGTAGGTAGTTCTGTGAGACCAGCCCTTCCCAATTGGATAGGTGTTCTTTTGCATCTTCTGCAGACCAAGCATTGCCCAAGCCAGTTGGCTGCTTGCTTTTGTTCTTATTTGCTACCAAGTCAAATTGTGACAACACTAAGTGTACAGAGTAAAACTGCTCCATAGAATTTTCAAGCAGAGCACTCAGCCTGCCTTCTAAGGTGCCTCTGGGTGGGTTGGAATCGCCAACCTTTAAGCTAGTAGTCTAGAACTTAACTGTTTGCCACTAAGGGACTCCCTTCCTATCTGGTACATTCCTAGAACGTTGAAAAAGTTGAAAGGACCCTTAGAAACCATCAGGTCTGAGCCCTTTGTGGAGCCAGGTGCTCAGAGAAACAGAATGTGACCAAGGTCACGTGGTAAATAATGGACAGAAACGGCCTTACTGCAGAGCTTCTGGCTCTCAGGCCATTGCGTATTTTCCACAGCATTCATCTCTCTCTGCTTCCTGCCGCTCTCATTCCCAGTTTCTTGGCTTGTCACTCAAGCTGGCACTGATTTGAGATCCAGGGTTTCTATTAGCTAGGAAAGTGGTTCTCAACCTTAGCAACCCATGAAAACCATTACGGAGCTTTAAAGATACTGATGTCCTGGTCTTCCCCCAGAGCAAATGAACTAGCATCTGGCAACAAGGCGGAGGTTGAGGGGGATAGGGGTGTGAAAGGAAGGCTCCCTAAGTGATTCTACTGGGCAGCCGAGACCAAGAATCACTCACTGCTCTGGAGAAAACAAGCCTCGCATTTATGATGAGACCCGAAGGAAGAGACCCTCCTAATGCCGCAGACTTCTCAGTCACTGCTCCAATGATTATGTGCTACCCTGCACCTCATCAAGCCCCACCCCGCCCCTGTGTGTGGAGGCTTTAAGAGTTGAGGAGTATGGGTTTCAGGGCCAGTGGTATGGTTCTGAGTCCCACTGGCACTTTTGCCACTTCCTTCTTTCTAACTCCGAAGTATTTTACTTTTAGCCTCCCCACTCTTTACCTATCACAAACATTTCTGAGTAGAGTGCTTGCCTTCAGTGGGAACCCACAATTTGCACATTTCTCATCTTTCTTGGAGGCCAGCTCAAAAGTCACATCTCTGACTCTCTCTAAGCATCTCATGCTTTGTGTGTGTACTCACCATACAGTCCCACAGTTCCGAGTCCCAGATGCTTGCAATCCCCACACGTAGAACGCGCTTTTTAAGCACCAGATCTTTAGAGAGAGCTTACACAGAGCAAGAAGGGAGACACTGAGATTCCCTTTGTCTGTTAGCTCTTTGCCAGCTACCTTGCTGGCTCTAGGCACATAATTATGTGCAAGATTCACATACATGGGAATGAGAAGGCAGAGATGTGTATCTTTTCCACACCATCAAGTGATTTTTACACTTTCAGAAAATATGATTTAATAGAATATTCCATTAGTACAATTAAATATTCAAAAATTTAAGGCATTATCTTCAACAATGTACCTACACTATTCTCAATCAGGATGAAAGGGATTATCAATAATCTTTGGCAACATTATAGTTAGTTGTATTTTAAAACCATCATTTGATTTTTGCTCACTCTTCTACTTCCTTTCACCTGTGACTTAGGACTCAGGGATGTGCTTATTAAGTTGATCAGACTGGTGTTCTCTGAACTTTGAAAATGTAAAATCAAAGATAGCGCCAGAGAGAAAGCTCTTTGGGCCAGTATTGTGGTAGAGGGAGCTTGTTTTGTTCAAGGCAGTGGGTAATGAGTGGGCTGGGGTTTCCAGAAAGCCAAGTTGGGCTCCAATTCCTGCCTCATCAGAACCCTGCGTGGATTTCCTCGACTCACATTCCGGGCTCTGCTGTAACTGAGTCCTGACTCAGATCTTCATTAAAGCTTTCCTTTGCCTTTTATCAAGGCCAGAAACTGATGAGGACACCTTGAGTTAGTACCTGCTCCCCTTCACCTCCTATTCACAGCCCAGGGGTGGAAGCTGGAATGAAGGCAGGGCAATCCGCAGATAGGAATGCAGTCTGGTGTGGTCTCCTGTGGAAGCAGCTTGCAGAAAGAGCTGCTACACACATGCCAATCTCTGGGGTTCTGGCAGAAACAGCATTCACCGAGGAGAAAACGTCGGGTTCCCTCTCTGGGAACCAATTCGTTGTGCTTGGGTGTTGTGCCACTTACAGCTGGGCAACAATAGGCAAGTGGCTTAACGTTTCTCTTCCATTTTCTCATTCATTAAGCAAGTGCACTAATACTTATTAGTGTTGTTGTTTTGAGAAATGCAGATTGTACTAAAGGACTTAGGACACTATCTTATTCGTCTTAGAAGTTCAACAAAATGTTAATTTCCTAACTTTTATCTATGTTGGTGCCAATAGTCACACTCACTGTTGAAAGAAAATAGCTGCATCTGATGCTCTCCCTAATTTCCACCCCACCTTTTTGGATGTTCTTCTGTTTGACTGTGTTCTCTAGATACAAGAAATTTAGGAGCGTAGCTCCTAAGGAACGGACGAGGTGTGCATGGAGCAGGAAAGGGTCTGGAATATTGTAATTGAATTGTTTTGGATCAATAGCTAGCACGAGTGTTATGATTATGTTAGCCCATGACAGAACAAGTATTAGATTGTAAGGAGAAGGAAAGAGCCATGGCTTAAGGCAGGTCTAGCGTCTGTGCTTCAGGGAAAGGCTTCCTAGCCCTTGTCTCTTCTATTCTTCCTCTTAGAGACTCATGACACCAGCTAGGCCTATGGACAAGGGAAAGTGGTGGCAGCTCTCCAGCTAAAGTTGGAATTCTGTGGCACCCATGAGAATACACCTTGCGGACTTCCCACTACAAGGAGTATAATAGACCAAAAGCCTTGACTGCTACACTTGAAATTCATCCCAGCATTTGTGCTAAGGCCACACTTGCTACACAGAAGGGATAAGAAAGCAGGCCCATTTCTGGGAGACACGGAACTCTTCTGACTGTTGACCTCGACTGGCTTTATGACTCCCTAATGAGTGGCTCTGTGGGATAAGTGTTGGGTTGCTAACTGCAGTGTCAGAGCTTCAAACCCACCAACTGCTCCTTGGAAGAAAGGCGAGGAGAAGGAATCTGTATGAGTCAGAATTGACTTGATGGTAGTTGTCAAGGTTTTTGTTTTGCTTGGATCCATAATCAATGCTCATGGAAGCACTAGTCAAGAGATAAAAAAATGTGTTGCGATGTAAGTCTGATCTTGGGTGAAGGAGACAAGGAAGAAAATGACCCAGTGTTCCCTGAACTCTAAGCTTTGGTAAAGCCATTCAAAACAACACCAACAAAAATCCCACTATCCAGACTTGCAAGGTAGAATT
>NW_022103931.1:1912152-1924331 GCF_000313985.2 Echinops telfairi | reverse complement strand
ATTTAAAAACAAAACAAAACCAAAAAACCCCAAATCCCACTATCATCAAATCAATTCTGACTCATACAGATTCAACCTTTTCTGTTTATCTTGATGTTACCTACTGATCCAGTTGTGAGGATTCTTGTCTTCTTTACATTGAATTCTAATCTATACTGAAGGCTCCAAGTCCTTTATCTTCATCAGCAAATACCATTCTTCTTCATATAATCTAGCACCTTTGGTTATATACTTAGCATACAGATTGAATAAGTTTAGTGAGAAGATACAACCCTGATGAACACCTTTCTTGATTTTAAACCATGCAGTTGTTTTGTTTGTAGAACTACCTCTTGATTGATGGTCAAATTCTCTGGGAGCACAATGAAGTATTCTGGAATTTTCATTCTTCTCAAAGCTATGTGTACTTTATTATGGTCCACACAGTCAAATGCCTTGGCATAGTCAATAAAACACAAATAAGCATCTTTCTGTTATTCTCTGCTTTCATCTAAGGTCCATCTGAGATCAGCAATGATATCCCTTGTTTCACATCCTCTTCAGAGTCTCGCCTAAACTTCTGCCAACTCTATATCAATGAACTGCTGCATCAGTTGCTGGATCATCTTCAGCAAAAATTTACTTGCATGTGATACCAATGATAATGTTTTGTAATTTGAGCATTCTGTTGGGTCATTTTTCTTTGCAATGGGTACAAATATGGATCTCTTCCAGTCAATTGGTCAAGTGGCTGTCTTCTAAATTTCCTGACATAGATGAATGAGTGCTTCCAGTGCTTCATGAACATGTTGAAACATTTCAATGGGCATTCCATCAATTCCTGGAGCCTTTTTTCCCAACAGTTTTCTCGGCATATAATTCATATATTATAAAATTCAACAGTTCAATCACATCAAGAAGAGTTATACAATCATCACCACAGTTTTAGAACAGTTTTTTTTCATTCTTGTATGTATTAATCTCTTTCCCTATATATTGTTTATTTATATAGGTTACATCATACTGTATAAACTTCACCCACATTTGATGCCACCTTTTCCATTATTATAAACCAGTATTTTCCAAAGTGGGTGATACGACCTCCTCGGGAGTGTTGGAATGATCCAGGGGGGTTGCAAAAGCAGATACTTACACTTTATAGGATTATGGGTTATAGTATATAGGTTTTTAATTGTTGGAGGGGTTTCTGAGTAATTCTTGATTTTTTTTTTAAAAGAGAGCAGTAGGCCAAATAAGTTTTGGAACCTAGGCTTCCCCCACCTCACCACTACCTCTGGACATCTCTAATGAACATTGGGTTCTGTAAATTTACCTATTCATTTCATTTCCTAAAAAGTAATAACATTCTAAGTGCCCTTTTGTAATTAACTTATTTTACTCAATTTAATATCCTTCAGCTTCATCTATGTTGGAAGATGTTTGGGGAATTCATTTTTTCTTTATTTATAGTAGTATTTCATTGTATGTATAGACCCCATTTTGCTTATCTGTTTATCCACTAATGGGAATATAGGTTGTTTCTTAATTTTTTGCTATTGTGAATAGTGCTGCAATGAACATAGATGTTCATATGTGTCTGTTGGTGTCATTTCTCTTAGATCCTTAGGATATATACTTAAGAGTCCGCTCTAAGGATTCCTGGTGGTTTAGTAGTTACACATCAGGCTGCTAACTGCAAGGTCTACAGTTCGAAACCACCAGCCCCTCCATGGGAGAAAGATAAGGCTTTACTCCCATAAATACAGTATTAGAAACCTACAGGCGCAGTTTTACTCTGTACTTATAGGGTTGCTATGGGTTGGAATCAACTCGATGGCAGTGAATGTGCTTTGTGTTTTGCTTTAGGCAGCTGGTTTTTTTGAGGAACCACCAGACTGGTTTACACAACTGTATCGTTTGCATTCCAGTCAATGTCTTCACATCTCCTTTAACACTTGTTAGTTCTCTTTTTCTTTCTTTCTTAAAAAAAAAAAAAAAACCATTCTAGCGAGAGTGAAATGGGGTCTCAATGTGATTTTGAATTGCATGTCTCCAATGGCGAAATGACGTTGAGTATCTTTTCCTGTGTTCGGTGGACATTTTTAACTTCCTCTTTGTTGAAGTGCCACTCATGCTCTTTGCAAAGTTCTTGATTACGTTATTTGTCTTGTTTTGTTTAATTATAGAAATTTTCTGTGTGTTTTAGATATTACATCTTTACCACTTACAGACCTGCCAAAGATTTTCTAGGTTGTATCTAGGTTGCCTCCTCCTTCTTTTGCTAAAGTCTTTGAATGAACATAAGTATATAACTTTTATGAAGTCCGAGTTATTTATTTGGTTTTCTGTTGTTCATGCAATCAGTGTGGTCTCATAATCTGTCATTAAGATCTGTTAGGGCCCAAAGCTTTGCTCCTGGATTTTCTTCTAAGAATTTTAGCAGCCCTTGGCTTTTGTTGCTAGAAACCACCTGAGAGATTTTGAAACAGTCCCTTCCAACTCCTCCTAAGAGGGATTCAGGCTTCATTTCAATGCAGAGAGCTCAGAATCCTTTGTTTCAGGTCCCTCACTCCTCTAAATGTAACACTCTTCCCTGCAGTGGTCTCTACTTTCCTACTTCAATTTAGTGTCCCTTCGTGAGCAATTCAATCCTGGCCAGTTCTTTTCATAATCTTAAAAGAAGGCACTGAACTGCTTCTCTGAGTTTGGGTGGAGTTACTTGCAGGTTTACAGAGGTAGATTAGGAGTCAAGGTTTTTTGTATTTCCCAGTGCCTAACCCACTTTGGAGATGTGAGAGTCTCTTCATTTGAGGTGGGTCTGAGGTACTCGTTTCCTGGGTGGTCTCCAGACTGCTACTGTTTCACAGAGCTTTTGATTCTGGTTTGATGTTCTAATCAGAGCATGTCATAACTTCTCTACCAAGCCTAGTGCAGATTCATGGGGAATGGGCTTCTCCAAAGATCAAAAGATCGGCCTGGGAGACCATGATCAAAGACAAAGAAGACTGAGCAGGGACTGAGATAATGTTATGTTTAAGGCTAGTACAGCAGGAATTTAATAGTAGTTCAAGCTACTTGTGAAGAAACTAAACATAAAAAAACATAAAATCCCATAAAAATAAAAGCCCTTCAGAAACATCACTCAGAGGTGAAGTAGAGGATCTGGCCTGGAACTTCTTAAATACTTGGGACACCTATTTCTGTTTCTAGCTTGTGGGACCATGTGTGGATCTCTTCATTTCTTTTCATTCCATTTGCCCATGGTGCCTACTTCTCGCATCTTTTAGGACGCATAGTGAGATAGTGAGCTAGCCTAGGGAAGAGGAGATCTGAGATTATTCAGAACCTTTTAGGACAGCGGTTCTCAACCTGTGGGTTGCAACCCCTTTGGGGGTCAAACTACCCTTTCACAGGGGTCGCCTAAGACCATCAGAAAACATATTTTCGATGACCTTAGGAACCGAGACACTGCTCCTCTATCGGACTCCAGGCAGATCCGCCCACATGCAGATATGCCCACATACGAGGACCTGGCGTGAAGACTGATACCCATGCTACACCATGCTTCAAGACAACATTTCAGTTAGTTGTCATTAGAAATAAATATTTCACAATTTGTGACGAATCACTGTGCTTTCATAATGTTCGATTGGTAACAGTGAAAATACATCCTGCAGATTAGATATTTACATGACGATTCATAACAGTAGCAAAATGACACTTATGAAGTAGCAACGACAATAATTTTCTGGTCACGGCATTAGGAAGGTTGAGAACCACTGCGTTAGGAAGCGTTGTGGGGTGGGACGATCGAAGGTGGGAAGTAGATGAAAACAGAGCATCAGTGGACGTGCTACTGCTGTGAGAAGTCCCCCTAGAGCACCAGAGCAGCCTCTATTACAATGCATATTTTTATTGTAAGTCGAATTAGTTCTCCCTAGTTTTTTGTGGTATAATTGATATAAAATAAACAATAGATAGTTAAAGTATAGAATTTGGTAAAATTGGACAGATGTACATACTCATGAAGTCATTCCAATAATCCAGATAATGAATAAATCAGCCCCCCAAAGTTTCTCCTTGCCCATTTGCAGTCCAGCTCTCTCTCCACTACCATCCTTAAGCAACCGCAGATCTTCTTTTTGTCACTATAGATTATTTTCCAGGATTTTATATAAATGGAATCATGTAGCAAGTACTCTTTCTTTTGGGAGGGGGTCTGGATTCTTTCAATCAGCATAATTCGTTTGAGATTCAAAATAATGGGTGCATTACGATTCAGTCTCTTTTTATTGCTAAATAGGATACATCCCATAGTTTGTTCATTCATGCGCTTCTTGGTGGATATTTGCATTGTTATTAGGTTGAGCTGTTACAAATAAAGCTGTTATGAACATTTGTGCACAAGTCATTTACAAGTACCATTTTATTTAACTGAATTCCATTTTCAAAATGTTTTTTTGGCAGAAACTGACTTGGAAAACATTTCGTTTGTGTTTCTCTTTTGTACTCAAGGCTATTTTTGGTCATTTTTGTTGTTATTGATGTTTTACATCCTTTTGATGTCATTAGGCTTTGTTGATCGCAATGGTAGCTCCTCCTCAAGCACAGGACTTTAGAAGAGCCACGTAGGGAGAAGTGCAGTTGAAAAAGTTAACACCGCATGCAGAAAAAGTTGTCCAGGCTGGTGGCTAGCAAGTTAACTGCAACTCCTGGTGACTCCGTGTTTGTCAGTGTAGAACCATGCTTCAGAGGGTTTTCAATTGTTGATATTTTGAAGTAAATCATCAGGCTTTTCTTCCTAGCCATCTTTGGGTAGATTCGGACCTCCAGCCTTTCAGCTAGCAGTCAAGTGTGTTAACCATTTGCACCAATCAGAGACTCCTTTAACAATTGTACTGTGGGGAAATGAGAGGCAAAAGCTCTAGTAAATATCTCATATTTACTAAAATAAGCCAATAAATATAATCCCAAATAAAGATAGAATTAATTTTTTTTAACTCCTGGCTAGGAGAGAGAAGCAGTTCATAAGTGGGATAGAGGACACAATTCTAAGATAGTTTCACACCTGGTGCTCCAGTATTGATCCAAGCAATATGGTAACCCAGAGGACTCTGGTCTCTAGGGTTGGACTGGCCCATTGTCAGCAAACAGCTGGTGTTTGAAGAGATGAGTTCAGGGAGAAGTTTCATGGTATGAAAACTGTTAATAGAATGGAATGTGACATCCATGTCATCATGTCTTCCTTCCAGACCTCCCCAAAGAAATGACCATACGTATTTATTTTTTTCTTATGAAAATTTAAAATGGCACCATGGGGCTATTTAGAATCGAGGTGACTTTTCAGGGCACGAGAAGAGTATGCCTTGAGCTAATTTTCCCACTGTATGAAGAAGTGACCTGAGTTGGGGAATCCAAGCACAAAAACTCAGCCCTGGATTCTAGCTAGAGTCCCCGGTCAGCTCCTTGAGACTATATTACTGTAAGGAAAAGTGGGCCGGCGGGGGTGGGGGTGGGGGTGGGCATAAACTTTCAGAAAGTATTGACCCATCAGCTGTTGCAACTCCACAGATTCTTGCCGGCTTTGCCCTCAGGTCAGCTTGAACAGTACTGGCATGTCAGGGGGTGAGGGTATTGCTCATCTCATTTGCTAGGTTGCCAGCATCATTTGTGCACCAGAGAGGTTCCGGATGGCAAGTGGGAAAGGACCGAAGAGAGGTGGAGAGAAGCCTAGTGAAGAGCACACTGACTGCAGTTTTCTTCTCTAACCAACCCCCCACTGGTGGCATTCAGCCAGCGTACACTAGTTCAGCAGAGCCGATATCTGATTTTTTGTTGAATTCAGTGGATCTGTTGTTAAAATGGCACTGGTCATCAGGGTTCTCTCTAAGGTGGGCAGCTGCCCAAGGTGGAAATTACAAATTCACATTCCTAACTCTCGTTTAATGTTCATCTGCGCAACAGCAAATTCTAAACACCCATAGTAATGTTCATTCCTTCCAAAGGTATAAAAAATTAGATGGAACTATGCTTGTAATCTTTATTTATTCATGTCATAAAACTTATTATACTTTGATGAAATACTATGTTTTTATTTCCTTGTGTTTGTTACTTCAGTAAGCAAACATATTACATAAAGAGAAAAGGTGTCAAACAATCAGATGGTGACACACTGTCATTCATTTCGGCTTTGTGTTACACCCAAATTCCCATGAGATATTATGAGCGAAACATAGGATTCCTGAAATTGTTCAAAGAGCTTAAAATATTATCAGAACAATTGCTATAAGTTCAGCAGAAGCAGAAAGGGATTTGTCAAAGATGAACATGATCTGTTCATAGAAATTGCCAGTTTCTGATATATCAAGTGCAGCGTCTAATTGGCCTACCTCTGAAAGAATGAGCCCTACTCTTACAAGGAAACGAAGACTAAGGATGAATCAGCGCTGATGATGAATGGATAAAAGTGAAGAATATTGCAAGGTGGACACCAATCAATTAAATAAGAGTTTTATTGTTTTTTTGGTCAGGTATTATTTAGTATTTTCCATTAATAGTTTTAAATGATTTCTTATAACATAATCTTGCTTTGTCCACCTACTTTATTACTCTTACCTAAGTATCAATTGTATGAAATAATAAACTACCTTTCAGTATTTATTTTTAAAAATAATTTTATCAGGGGGCTATTATAAATGTTATAACAACCCATCATTCAATTGTATTAAGCACACTTGTACATATGTTGTCATCAACATTTCCAAAGCATCTTTTTTCTACTTGAGCCCTTGATATCAGCTCTTCTTTTTTCCCCTCCCTTCCCCACCCTCCCACCCTTGTGAATCCTTGATCGATTATAGTGTATCTTTTAAAAAACTTACAGTGGTCATTAGGGTAGCAAACTGATAGTTAAATTTTTTGAATCCCACCACTGCAATTCTCATATTGGGATGAGACTTCCAGGGAAATGAGATGCATTGTTCTTTGCTTATGCAGTCTCTGAGCAGTGAACAAACTAGTCAAAAAGTTGTGTTAGGGAGAATAAAGATGGGCCCTGGACAGTATGGGAAGCGGTGGAGGATATAAGAGCCAGGAGCCCCAGCTGACTAATCTGCTTATATACACCAGAACTTCCCCTCTCCGGCCCTCCCAGCCCCCAGGGAATGTGAACTGTTTTGCTCTTCTAGATCAGGAAGAACTTCATGTTCTTATCTGGTGAGAGAGCGCTGGTCAATACCACCTCCTAGCTAATGGAAGAGCTATTCTTGAAGAAACCCTCAAAGAAGGGGCAGCTCCATCTGAGGACCCCACGGTTTTAGGAGTCCAGGTGGTGTGTGTGTGTGTGTGTGTGTGTGTGTGTGTGTGTGTGTTACGACTCCACATTCTCCTTGGGATGCTTGTGGCTAGTGTGATTTTTATTTTATTTTTTGTATTCATTGCTCATGAACTTTAATTATATATGGCCTTTACAAAGCCAAGAAAGCCAAACAGCCATGCAGGCTACAGCATTCTTTACCCTCTTTTCTGACTTCCTACTTGCCATTCCTTCCCATGGAGATGCATTTTATCTGGAATCTGTTGTAGATCCATGCTTCCACCGGGTTTTCATCATTGTTTCTTCTCACCTCAGAGAAGTTGCCCTTCTCAAAAAACAAACAAAAAACTTTTCTAAGCACCATCCTGGTCTAGCTACCTTGAGTCCCAATTTAGCGACAGTGTTGTTGTTAGTTGCCCTCAACTAAAAGTATTCATGGTTTTCCCATGCTTTAGGAACAAAAGAAAACACCACCTGGGGAGAGGGGCTGGGAATGCAGCAACCTGTGGATTTTGTTGCGACCATGCTATTGTCCTGATCTCATTTACGCTTGCCATGGGTTTAGCATGGTCTAGAAGACTGTGGCTTTCTTCATGATGTCCTCACTTTGTAGCCCAGGTTCCATTATATGTTGAGAACCCCAGAACACTTCATCATGCTCATGTTGAACCTGTACATGGATCAAGAGGCAGTCGTGCCAACAAAACAAGGGTATACATACGGCATGGTTTAAAATCAAGGCTTGCATTCTCAGACTATACTTATTCAGTCTGTATGCTGAGCAAATAATCAGAAGCTTCTTTATATGAAGAAGAATGCAGCATCAGGATTGGAGGAAGGCTTATTTACAACCTGAGTTAAGCAGATGACACAACCTTGCTTGCTGAAAGTGAGGAGGACTTGATGCACTTGCTGATGAAGATCAAGGATTATAGCCATCAGTATGGATTACAATACCATGTAAAGAAAACCCAAATCCTCACAACTGGAAAAGCCAGTAATATCATGTAAACAGAGAAAAGATCAAAGTTGTCAAGGATTTTGTCTTGCTTGGATACACAGTCAATGCTCATGGAAGCAGCAGTCAAGAGATCAAGCAAGACATTGCATTGGCTAATTCTGCTGCACAAGACCTGTTTAAAGTGTTGAAAAGCTAGCATTTTACTTTGAGGACGAAGATGTGCCTGACCCAAGCCATGGTATTTCTAATTGCCTCATATACACGGGAAAGTTGGACAGTGATTAAGAACGATCAAAGAAAAATCAATGTATGTGGATTATGGTGATGGTGAAGAATATTGAAGGTATCATGGACTTCCAAAAGAACAAACAAGTCTGTCTTAGAAGAAATACAGCCAGAATGCTCCTTTGAGTCAAAGAGGCTTTGACTCAGGTATTTTGGACTGCTGTTAGGAGAGACTAGTCCCTGGAGAAGGACATCATGCTTGGTAAAGGAATGGTGCAGTGAAAAAGTGGAAGACCTCCGACGAGATGGATTGACACAAAGACCGCACGGATGGACTCAAACATAAGAACAGTTGTGAAGACGGCACAGGATCGGGCAGTGCTTTGTTTTGTCATACCTAGGATCACTATGAGTTGGAATCGTCTCAATGGCATCCAACAACAACAGCCAGAAGAACAAACATCTGTCTTGGGAAATGCACAACCAGAATGCACCTTCAAAGCAAAGATGGAGACACCCTGACTCACTTTGAACATGTTATCAGGTATTAACCAGGTGCCTGGAGAAAGATATCATGCTTGCTCAAGTCGAAAGTCAGCTAAAAAGAGAACTCTCAACACACTACCCATTGTGAGGGTGATGAAGGACCAAGCAATGTTTTTTTTCTCTTGTACGTAAGGTCCCTATGATTAGGAATTGATTGAACATCACCTAACAAGAACAAAAACACTCTCAGAAACTTCTGGAGTTCAGGGAGTTAAGCGCCATCAGCCTTGCGGATGCCCCCAGCAGATCCCTGTTTCTTGTGCCTGCTCCACTCCTACTTGCTACTTTTCAACGTGCCTTCCATACTTTATGTGGCACTACTATACCAGCCTTTCAAGCTGTGACTCTGTTGTGGGCATGGTAGGCATTCTTCTCTGGTTGTTTCTCCCCAGCTGTAGGGTCTCCGTGTGTGAAGTATGGGCAGGCACTCAGAAATCCCTTAATATTGAAGAGTAAAACCATCCATCTAGCATCAGCAATTGCAAATCCTTTTCTGATTGTGTAACCATTTTGAAATTATCTTCACTAAAGTTTTAGTGCATGTTATATACATGATATTGTTCAAGATTTCCCACATATCCTTAGATCACCTTTCTTTGGAATGGACATCAATATGGATTTCATTCAATCAGTAGTCCAGATTTTCTGTGAAAGAGCACAGATATCACTTTGAGGCCTGAGGTGCCCTTCACCCAAGCCATATTATTTTCAGTCATTTCATTTACATTCAAAAGTTGGACAACGAACAGAGAAGAATGGAGTAGAATTGGTAAATTTGAATTATGGTAGTGGTGAAGAATACTGAATATACCATCAACTGTCAGAAGAACAAGCATGTCTGTCTTGGCAGAAGGACTGCTGGAATTCTTTTTAAAAGTGAGGATGATGCGATTTCATTTTATGTACTTTGGACATATAATTAGGAGGGACGAGTGTCTGGAGACTCTTGTCTGGAGTACATCATGCTTAGTAAAGTAGAGGGTCAATGAAAAACAGGTGCTCAATGAGATGGATTAACACTACGGCTTAAGAATGGGCTCAACAGAGCACCGGCTGTGAATGTGGCGCCGTGCTTGAAGACCGAGCAGTGCTTCATTCTGTTATACCTGGGGTCATTAGTAGTGGGAACCAACTTGACAGCTCCTAACAACCACAAAGATATATAGCTATGGACAGATATGTATCCATATATATACACATGCGCATTCTTTAGTTGTGTTTGTAATTGTTTCGAAATTATCGATGTTACAGTAATTACCAAAAGGTACCCCCCCTTTTAACATTTAAACTTGAAAAAAATCATTTTATTGGGGGCTCTTACAGTTCTTATCACAATCCACACATCCATCCATTGCATCAAGCACATTTGTCAAAAAGTATTTTTCTTTGTGCACATTTTAGTGACATCACTTGTTTATGAAATTCTATACACTTCACCCTCATTTGAGGTGACCATCACAAAATAACAAGTATCTAATATCTAGACACTAAATCCTCCTCTCACTCTGTCCTGTCCATGGTAATCACTAAGAAACAGCAATTTCTCAATTTATTTGCGTATGGCATTTCATAAAAGTGAAAAGATACAGCACTAATATTTGTTGTTGTTGTTTTATGATTGATTTATTTTGCTGAACATAATATCCTCTAAGCTCATTCCTGTTCAAAGATTTCAATAGGTCTGTTGTATGTATGGACCACATTTTATTTATATATTTACCTATTGGTGGACACGGGTCATTTCCACCTTTTTTCTATTATGAATAGTGATACAATGAACATAGGTGTGGTTACTATTAGTTAAAAATAATTTTACTATTAGTGAAACAATATTTTTCCACATTGAATTACCTTGCCACTTTGCCAATGGTCAATTAATGATAAATGTGCTTACTTCTATCTATTTCATTAATTTATATTTCTATCCTTATGCCAGTGCCACACTGTTTTGATTACTGTGACTTTGTAATAGACTGGAAATTGAGATGTGTGAGTCCTACAATTTTGTTCTTTCTTTTCAAGACTAACTTGGCTATTCTGAGTGATTTACATTTCCAGAAAAATTTTAGGATTAGCAGGTCAATTTCTGCAAAGATCGATGCATCTGAGATTTTGATAGGGATTCACGACACTGCAGAATAAAGGTCTGAAAATCTGCTTTTATAAAGATTATATTCAAGAGAGCCCTCTGGAGCAGATAGACCCTGTAACAACATATACGGACACCAGGAGTCAGAATCGACTTGAAGGTAATGGTTTTTGTTGTTGTTTGTTTAAATTCTTCTGATTCACAAAGATGGGAATATCTTTCCAAAAATGCTTTATAATTTTCAGAGTATGTTTTATACTTCTTTTGTTATTTTTAATACTATGTAGTCTCTCAATTGATGCTATAATAAGTTGAATTGCTTGCTTAATTTCATTTTTGGATTGCTTATTATAACTGTATACAAATACAATTGATATTCTTAGTTTTTTATTGTGCAGTATGTAGGGGGTTACCTTTCAGATAATCAATTTTATATCCAACAACTTAAACTACTTATCAGACACCCAATAGCTTGCCCTACCCAACTTTGATTTCCCTTTTCCTGTTTTTGGAATACCATCTTCCCCTTCATCCAGGTTAATACCTGTCAACCCACTAGCCTATTGCCTCATTTCCCCTTCTTATCCCTCCCCCTCTTAGAAAACATCAAAGTCTGTTTCCTATGGTTTGAAAACCATTGTCTTGACTTTTTATTTATAATAGTGATCTCATACAATATTTATACTTTTTTGATTGACTAATTTTACCCAGAACAATGGTCTTCAGGTCCTTCCATGCCATGAGGTGCTTTACAGTTTCATCATTATTCTTTAGTGATGTATGGCATTCCATTGTACACATGTACCAAACTTTCTTTATCCACTGATGGGCATTTTAGGTTGTTTCTGTCTTCTTGCTACTGTAAACAGTACTGTGACGAACATGGGTGTGCATACATTTGCTCGTGTTATGGCTCTTACTTCTTTAGGATCTACACCCAGCACAGAGATTGCTGGGTCATAAGAAATTTCTATTCCCAGTAGTTTGAGGAAGCACCATATCGCTTTTCACAGTGGTTGCACAGTTTTATATTTCCGCTAGCAGTGTATGAGGATTCCATCTCT
>NW_022103931.1:1891341-1910334 GCF_000313985.2 Echinops telfairi | reverse complement strand
AGTTAGTTTTCCCATTTTTCTTTGTACAAGTCTTTTGTTTCCCTGATTACGTTTATGCCTAAGTATTCCACCTTATGTGGCAATTGTAAATTACATTAATCCTTGATTTCCCTTTTTCAGAGTTCTCTTCAGAAATCTGACGGATTTTTGTATATTGATTTTGCACCCTCCCAGGTTGCCAAATCTTTTGATTGCTTCCAACATTTTTTTGTCTACTCTTTCGGGTTTTCTACATACAAAATCTTATCATCTTCAAATAGAAAGAGTTTCACTTATTTGTTTCCAATTTGGATAGATTTGATTTCTCTTTGTTGTCTAAGAGCTCTAAGAATTCCAATATAATGTTGAACAATGGTGATAAGGGGCTGGTTCTGTTTTGCAAGGGGAATATTGTCAGTTTTTGTCCATTGAGTGCGGGGTTGGCCATTGAATTTGCCTATATGGCCTTAATTATGTTGAAATTTACCTTCTAGTCCTATTTTGCTGAGTGTTTTTAGGAATGGGTGTTAGATATTGTCAAGGGCCTTTTTTTGCATTAATTAATATGATTATATAGTCTTATATCTTGCTTTATTTATATGGTAGATTATATTATGTTTCTGTTGTTGAACCATCTTTGCATACATGGTATGAATCCCACTTGTCCATGATGTATTATTTTTTGATACATCATTGAATTTCATTGGCCAGGATGTTGTTGAGAATTTTTGCATCTATGTTCATCAGTGATATTGTGTGTAATTTTCTACTCTTGTAGAATCTTTGCCTGGTTTGGTATCAGGGTTATACTTACTTTTTAAAATGAGATTGGGAGTTTGCTGTCCTTTTCTATATTCTGGGATAGTTTGTGTAGAATTGGTATCAACTCTTATCTGAGTGCTTGGTAGAATTCCTTGTTGACGTCATCTGGTCCTGGACTTGTTTGTTGGGAGTATTTCCTTTTTGTTATGGGCTGTTGAAGTTTTCGACATCAGTGTGTGTTAATTTGAGTACATGTGCATTTGTAGACATATGTCCATTTCATCTATTTTTTCAAATATGGTGGAGTACAGTCTTGGGTTATTATCTTTTGTTTTCTTAAGATCATTTTATTGGGGGCTCATGCAGCTCTTATCACAATCCATCCATCCGTCCATTGTATCAAGCACATTTGTACATTTGTACCATCATCAGTTTTAAAACATTTTCTTTCTACTTGAGTCCCTGGTATCAGCTTCTCATTTGGATTATTATCTTTTCTATTTCAGTTGGTTCTGTTGTGGTGTCACCTCTTTTATTTCGTATTCTTGATATTTGCATCTCTTTCAGGTTTATGTTTGCTATTGTTGTTCATTTTTTGTCCAGAGGATTCCCCTTGGTGCTTTTTGTAAAGGTAGTTTTGTTTTTTCTAATTCCTTAATTTATTTTTGTCTGGAAATACCCTTATTTCTCCCTCATATTTGAGGAATAATTTTGCTGGGCATAAAATTCTTGGGTTCTTAGCCTTTCAGGGATTTACATCTGCTATTCCATGAGCTGGCCTGCATGGTTTCTGTTGAAAATTCTGAGTTTATTCTTACTGATTTTCCTTTCTAGGTGATGCCTTTTTTCTTTGAGAGCTGCTCTCAAAATTATCTTCTTGTCTCAGTATTGGAAAATTTGAACATGCTATATGACTAAGATTTTCTTTGGGGATCTATCTTGTTTGGGGTTCTCTCAACTTCTTGAATAGTGTGTTAGTCCAGGTTCACTACAGGAACAAATTCATAGACACTCGTGTTGTGAGAGAGAGCTTTATATCAAAGAGCAATTGTACATTAAGAAAACATCCCATCTCAGTCCAGGTCAAGTCCATAAATCCTATATATTAGCCCATATGCCCATTACCAGTCTATAAATTCTTCAAACTCACGCAACACATGCAATGACACCAAGTGCAGGAAGATAACAGACAGGCCAGTGGGTGGAAAGTCTTGTGGATTCAGTGGCAGTGGAAGCATCTTAGCACTAGCGTGGGTCTCCATGTGGCTCCTCCAGCTCCAGTGCTCTAGTGTAGCTACATGTGTCTTGTCAGCAGGAAAGATGAAGCAGAGTCTGTCTGTGTCTGGCCCCTAGTGAGCTATTTATCTCCGTGGCACCTCTAAATGAGGTCACCAAGCTGTGACCTGATTGACAGGCTAGACTCCATTCCTCTGCCAGTTGACAACAGATTATGTAACCACCACAAATAGTTATTTTCTCCACTTTAATGTGTGAGGGATGTTTTGTTCCATGATTTCTTGTACTATTTTCTCTGTGGATTTAATTTTTTTTTCCAAGTACAGAATCCCAAGGAGACACAAGTTGTTCCTTTTGATAGTGTCTCACATGACTCTTAGGCTTCCTTCAGACTTTTTAATTGGGTTGTTCTTTTGTGGATATTTTTTCTTGTAGATTGGCCTCAAGAAATTTGTCTTCAAGCTCACTAATTCAACCCTCTATTGTTTTGCTTTTTTTATGTTTTGTCTAATTCTTTCATCATTAGTATTAATCTTCTGGATTTCTATTTACTGAATTTATGTTTTTTAGTAAGGCTTCTAATTTTTCTATTTTTCCCAGAGGTCTCTCTATTTCTTTCTCCATCTGTTCAAAGTACCTGAACTTCATTTTTCCGAATTATTTTTCCAGATTTCCAGATCCTTTTATTCTTCAGACAATTTCTTTGGATCTGGGCATTGTTCATTTTTTTGTACCCACCTTTCTTGTTTCTTTGTGTAAACCCAATTTGACTGCTATCTCCTTGAAATTGTGATGCAGCTATCAGAGTTTTGGAGGGTGGCTTTATTGTGTGGCGTGTAGCAAAGAAATAATAGAAACCACAAAACAAAAAGTAAAAAATAATAATGTGCTTTTTGGGTAGTCTCTTCCCTCAACCCCAGAGAAGAGCACAGGTATATGGTTAGCTGTGGAGGGAGAAGGCCAGCCCCCACAACTAATCACGGGTTCGATAGGCACAATTGTATGGTTGAGATATATAAAGATTATAATAAAGTCATTGAGCATGAGAGAGATAGGAGGGAGAGTAAAATAAAGAAGCCAGACGCATTTCATGGTACCATGCTCACCTCCTGGAATGCCATCATCTTTCCAGATCTGCTCACAGCATGGGCCGAGAGGGCCAGAGGTGAGGTGCGGTGGAAACCCCTGTTTATTGCTAACCAAGGCTTATATCTACTTAGGAGGGCAGGATTACAGGTAACCACGCATCACAGGAAGGAGCAGTACAATAGGCATACACATCGTAGGAAGGGGATGTATGATAGCCATAAGTGTGACAGGAAGGGGATGAGCTAGGGGTGTGCCCATAGGAATGGGAAGGTCTAGGGGTATATATGTGACAAGAGGGGCGGACCCTAGACTCAATATGGCAGCCTATCCTTGGTCACACTTGAGTGGGTTAGACCTCCCTGGGCTCTCCTTCAGGGAAACAATTTACTACTATCCTTATCAGAGGGGAGCGGGCCCTACTTGTGGGATGAACAGTGGTGTCTGCTTGCTCTGGATGGCTGATAACCCTTAGGGAGAATAACCCCTGACCTACTTTTCGTTGACTTCCAAGTGTAGTCATTTACCATGTGTAGTAAGCAGCTAAGTTTGGCATATATTTGGGGTAGACAACTTGGGAGAAATCTTTCTGTTTCCCACACTGAGTAACTACATATGATATATGGCTCAAATATAATTCTTTCTGTATCCTCACCAACCACTACTCGCAACTGCAAATTCAAGGGCAGACTGACATATATTAAACTCAGCACATAATAGGTACTCAGTGTTTTGTAAATGAAAAGAGTTCAGGGATCTTTAGAAGCTGGGTTGCTTTAAACTAAATTCAGGCTGAGCTGCCCTACATCTATACATACGCTACCAAGTGGGTATCAAGATGATCACTGGGTACCCTAGGCAATCTTCTGTTGGCTCTTCTCCTTGATGCTGCCCACCAGCCCTGACACCCGAGTAGAATAATCTGAAAGGCGCTCTGTACGCATTGAGGCAGGGAACTGAAAATTTGCATTGGGGACCTGGACAAGCTCCACCAGGGCTTTTCTGCCAATTATGCCCCAGTTGAATATTCCCTTAACACTGAGAGGCATTTTTGCAAGCTAGGTGGGCTACCCACATGACCGAGCTTCCCAAAGCCTGGCCAAGTCCAAGAGCAAGGGGTGGTCCTCCTCAGGAAGTAAGAACCAAAGCCAAAAGGGCTTGTTTCAGGATACAGATAACCAGCAGGAAGAGGCCTCATTACCTTTCACCTGCTAAAAAGTCTGCCTAACCTAAAATAGATACTCTATCAGTGGAAAAGGAGCTTCCTATCAACTTCACCTTGATCCAGGAGGTCCCCACCTAAGCAGCTCCATGGGAGAAGCTCTGGAGCAGGAATTGGGTCCTGGATATTCTTTGGAAATGTATCAATCCCAGTGGCTTTTCCTTTAAGGAGGCTAAAGTCCTGATGGGACATGGAGAATCAGAGAGCAGCAAGTGATAACGAGAGGGCCAGAAGTGTAGTTCCGGAGTGCTGGCTGGAAGTGGAGCTCAGACAGGAGGAGAAGCCTGGAAAGACAATAATCCAACCATACAACGGTGAATTGGACTACCCCTCCACTGACCCTGCAAGAAGCCACAGGACAAAGCGCAGAAAGGGTGCTTTAGGGGATGTGAGAGCCCTGTTATCACTGGGGTTATTATCTAAGCAGAGGGCAGAAGGTCACGTGTCCAGGAGCCTCTGACATTTGGTGAGCAGTTGGACCCCAGGAACCTTGGGAATCCATTGGACCGAGATCTTGATCAACTCTCTTTTGGGGACAAACCCTGCCCAGTCCTGTCTATTCTGGTTAAACGACTTAGAAACACCCCAGAGACTGCTAGCCTTTTAGGCAGTTTCGAAAAGGTGCAGTGTTTGTTTTCACATGGTCTGTATACCAAATACTTGGTAAATAGTCTGCCTTCCTCCTCCCCCACCCATTTCACTGGAGTTCAGATTCCAGCAGCTCCTCACTTTTTGTTCAGTTCCCAACCCGTACCTCCTGAGCCTGGAAGGAGGGATAAATCCCCCCCCACCCCCAGGATATCTGCATTCCACTTTCTCCTCTTCCCAGTGAGCTCAGGAAGTTGGTTTTAATCCACCAGGCTCTAGTTGCTTAGCAACGGCAGCAGGAGCTCCTAGCAACTAGGAGCCACAAAGATGCTGCAGAAAGAGGGGGCTGCCTGAGCACTGCTTTTACCCAGCTGTCGACTGCTGACCTCAACAGTGTTTTTCTCCTCAAACACACACCCTTTCTTTTCTCTGGTATTAGGTCTTGGAAGGCTGATCTCTGAGGTAGCTTGTGACCACAGCAGGGTGGTTCTAGAACAGTCCTCACTGAGAAGAGAGAGAGTTTAAGGGCTGTGTTTGTTTCTTCAGTCTGGCCTAGTGCATGGGGGCGGGGTGGGCCAGGCTCCACTTCTTCTACAGGTCAGAGCAGCCTCAGCCCAAAGAGGTGGGGATGGGAGGCGGGGGCAGAGAGAACACATTATAACCGCAACGTGTCTGAATCTGAAGAATTGTGAGGCATCATATAGGATAACATCTTTCTTGTAGAGATCAGGAAACTGACAATTGGAAACCAGGTTAGGCTCACCCAACCTTTCAATGGCAGGTGGGTCTGAACCAATACCAGAATGCAGCCATCCCCCACATAGTCAGCATCCAGGAGGCTGCTGAGGGCATTGGGCAGGAACAGGGACTTCTGCCTGCCTTCCCCAAAGGACAATGAGGACAGGTTTCTTTGCATCCTTAAAAACTCCCTTCCCCTCCTTCCTACTGAGATGGTTCCAACGCAGACTGATCACCAGCGCAGATTTTTCATTTGATAAAGTGCTTTCCTGGCATCTTAAAATTTAATAACAGCTCAGAAGCGGTCCCCAAGAGAAGCCTGTCCTAAATTCTGATTCTACAAATGGGTGCTAACTGGAATCTTCATCACAGGGCTCCCTCAAGTAGTCATCACATGATCAGTCTTTTGTGGGGCTTCAAGTTGTCACAATGGGGGTGGCCCCACAAAGCGTAAACCAGGAAAGTGGGAGCTGTTGGAAACCAACCCCTAACCAGACTCCTCCACTTCGAATTTCTTCTCCTTGGGGAGGCTCTGTAGCAGCAAGCAAAAGCCTTCCCTTGGGCAGCCTCTTCCTACTCCTATGCCTCCCTTCTCCTATGCCCCCCACCCCCTTTTCCCTTTCTCTTTCCATTAAAAGAGCTTCTGGCTTCTGCCTTTCATTGCCTGGCAACCAAACCGGCTGTCATGGGCTGAGAGGAGCCGCGCAGATGCTGCCTAATGAGGGGGCTGAAATGAGGAGGTGAAATCTGTCTCCAGACATAAGTTGCTGCCAGCAGTGCCACTGGTGCTCACATAATCAGAGACAAGGCTTTTCTTAAACGTTTTCATGTAATTCTCCATATGAACAAGCTTTCAAAGATAAACCGAATATGCCACATTTGGTTAAACATCTTGATCCACCTTCCTCTAGTTCATATGCAACACTTTTTGTCATGGAAAATTACAGCCTATATACAAGTACACTGACCGAATAACACACTATGCCTTCATATGTCTAGCTTAGACAATTACCAACTCTTGGCCAGTTTGATTAATTCCTGGCCAGACATGATATTTGCAAGTATTTTCATAGATAACCCTAAAAGATAGTCTCTCTTTCTCCCCCTCTGTCCTTCCGTCCCTCTCCCCACTCTTCCCCTCTTTCCTCCTAACGACAATGCTAGTATAATACCTAAAATAATTAACGATAATTCCGTCAAATAATTCTTATCAAGTCAGTGCTCAAACTTTAAATGTCTGATATGTCATAAAAGACTTCTGTTTCTCTTTCAATAGATTTGAATCAGGATCTAAATACAGCCCACACATTAATCTATAGATCCACTTTCCGGAATATATTGAAATTACAAGTAACTGAATTTCCAGAGTCCCTGGTTGGTGCTAACAGTGAACAGATTTGGCTGCTAACTGAAGGGTTGTGGGTTGGAAGTCGCCCAGAGGCACCTTGGAAGAAAGTCCTGGTCATCTATTTGAGAAAAATTAGCTCTGTAAGACCCAATCTAGCACTGTTCTATTCTGATACACACAGGATTGCCATGAGTCATGATCAAATCCAAGACAACTGGTGGGAATTTCCCCCCAAACCACTGGCCCCCCAGGCTTCCTGAGACCTCCCAAGTTTCTATAATCTCCAGGAAAGGGTAACCCACAGCACCCCTTGGTCAATGGTTCCTGGTCTTAGTTATCTTTACTGTTAGGTGGTGGGGGGTGGGGGTGGTCACTCTTGCCTGTTTCCTACTGTTCCTGTGATTTGTTTCCTCTGAACAAGCCTCATAGTTGGACAAACATATTGATTGGCCTAGAGCAGTGGTTATAAACCTGTGGGCTGCAACCCCTTTGGGGGTCAAACGATGACAGGGGTCACCTAAGACCATCAGAAAACACATATTTCCAATGGTCTTAGGAACCGAGACACTGCTATTCTATCCATCCCTAGGTGGGTCCGCCCACATGCAGATATGCCCACATATCAGTACCCGGCGTGAAAACTGTTACCCATGCTACACCATGCTTCAAGACAAAATTTCATTTATTTGTAATTAGAAATAAATATCTCACAATATATAATTACATATTGTTTTGTGATTAATCACTATGTTTTAATTATATTCAGTTGGTAACAATGAAAATGCATTCTGCATATCAGATATTTGCATGATGACTCATAACAGTAGCAAAACGACAGTTATGAAATAGCAACAAAAATAATGTTATGGTTGGGGGTGACCACCACATGAGGAACTGTATTAAAAGGTCATGGCATTAGGAATGTTGAGAACCACTGTCTAAGAGCTACCTGGGTTGACATTTTCATCACTACAACCCAAGTCACCATGGTAGGAGAGTGGGACTTAAACTACTTAATTCATGGGTTCCGGTCCATAAAGTCTTCAGGAAGCAGCATTTTTCAGATGAGCAATTGTGGAACAGATCAGCTCCTTGCCCTTGAACTAGTCCAGCCTCTCATGTTCCACATAAGGAAAAAGGTGTCTTGCCCAAGGTCACAGTGCTGGGACAAGGAGCTGAGGAGTCTATTAGAAAGATCTTTCTTGAGCAGAGGTGAAGATGGTAAGGAAGGGTGCCAGACTCTGCTCATCATGGGCCATCTAAGGAACAGAGTTGAGGCATGAATAAACACCAGCTTATAAAACCTACCCTTAAGGGAGGGAGTTTCTGGGTTCTAAAGCAGAAAAATAAGACACACATGTATTCACATATATACGCACACACATCACAGGGGAGAGGTCATAAGCATGTTTGAATACTGAGTGCCTAAACTGGAATTCTAACCGACCATCCCATCCAGGAGCACTGCTTCTCTTGGCAGTTTCACTTATTTAATAAATAGTGATGGTGCTGAACAGGGAACAAGAGGGCTATGGCTCCCATGCTCTTGAAGCTTGCAGCCTAAAGAGGGAAGCAGTTGTTCCCACTCAGGGAGCTCTTCCAGTCTAATGTCAGCCCAGGCCCCAATGGGCACCATCTCAGGGGCTCAGGAATAGCGCTATGCTGTAGGCACTGTCCTGCCTGTTGCCATTTCTGGAGGAGTCCATGCTAGGTGGTTGGGGAAGGGAGCCTTGGGAACTATTGGTCTGTCCTCTTCAGGTAAGACAGAGACTGTTGAGGGTGTGAAGAACCTTCAGGAACTTTTGGTCATCTCAATAAGAATTGAGTAGGTTATGAAGCTTGAAGAAGAGGTAAGAATCCCTTTTTAAAACCAAGGCATCCTAAAGATATGTGTTGTGGCTCCAAAGCTCGCTGTTGAACTGTCGGTGGCTTTGGCAAGCAGCAGTTATGTATGAACTGAGTGCCCTTTCTCGTGATGGTCATGATGATGTAAGGTGTGGGGTATACAGAGAGACTAAAAAAAATTCAGTTGTTCAGCAAATTTTCTTTTCTTCCCCATTGATGCAGAGGGCCAAGATGTTTCCTTCCTCAAATCTGTATTTGTGATTTAGCTTCCATTGACTTTGGTGATTAGCATAAAGGTCACCGAGCAAATTTGCCCCTTTTGTACATGCCTGCTGCTCTTCACCTATGTTTGTATGGGGGAAACAGCACAGGAAGGAAGTGGGGAGAAGCATGGAAAAAATGTCCTGTACATTCTATATTTACTGAGCTCAGTGGCATGCAGAGATGTTTAAGTGAAACTTTCAGGGAAAAAATAAGGAAATGCCTTATTTTAGCTCCCTGGTCATTCCCATTGTTTGGTTTCAAAGTATTCTTCTTTTCCAGGCTGTTTTCTAAGGACTGAACTAGTGAGAAGCTGTATTTTTTCATGGAAGAGAAAGGGCAAGGCCCCATCAGTCCTTGGCTCTCCCACCCTCCTTTTCCCACCGATTCCCCATCCACCTAGGTATGCTCCCTTTTTGCTGCTGGCCTGTTGAGGGATCTATGCCCCGAATTAAGAGTGATCTCAGTGGATCTCCATTCCTTTGGGGCCAAGGGGATTCGCCTCTTTTCTTTCTCCCAGCACTAAGCTGTCTCTCTCAAGAAAGTCTGACAGTAGTGGGACTTAGTTTGGGGAGAGAGAACAGTTCTATGTCTTGGTTTATGCCTGTTCTGTTTTCATCGTTAAAAGTGCTCTTTTTATTAAAAACTGTCATGGCTTAGATTATAAAGTATATAATCAATCTGCTTCATATATATTTTTATAGAATACGTACAATAATTATATAACATAGGTAACATTATCTCCACTTTACAGGGTCGAAAAGGGAGATTCAGGGAGGCTAACTTTCTTGTCTGAAGGAAATAGAAAATCCGTGGTAATGTAAGACCCAAAATTTTTGGTACATAAAGCTGGAATTCAAACCCAAACTGAACTCATTGGCATTGAGTTATTTCCAACTCATAGTATCCTAATAGGATAGGGTAGAACTGCCCCCATGGGGTTTCTGAGACTGTAACTCTTTACAGAAGTAGAAAGCCTCATCTTTCTTCCGTGGAGTGGCTGATGGGTTTGAACTGCTGACCTTGCAGTTTGCCGCCCAAATGTGTAATCCACTATGCCACCAGGCTCCACTCAATTACCATGCTCTTCCGTAGTGTCTCTAGACTTAACTCTCACTAGAGAGGCTACTTCAGAACCCAAGCTGGCACAAAATAGAAATAGCTGCTGGACCTCCACTCGGGCCTGGTGGAAATGCTACTTGTTTGGCCTTGGCAGACAATGCAGAGATAAAGCAGGACGACTCAGAGGGTTACTACTCCTAGACCTAGGGGTGAAGAGTCTCAGTGGCCTCTCACAACAACAGCACAACCTGCTGAGAAGGGAAGCTGTAAAGGGTGCAGCCATCCTAGAGCAGGTAGTTGTGGCAAGGGCCAAGGACAAGCTGCTGCTGCTCCATCTCTAGTGAGCCTCACCTCTGCTCTGACTTCCTTTGGTGTCAATCTCACTGGAATCTAACTTCGAAAAACTGCCTCCTCCTAGATAAAAATGACTTTCTAGCCAGAGAGTAGTGCTGGGGGATTACATCCACCTTCTACCCTCCCTTCTCTCATCCCACCACCAACACCAGTTCCCAGCTACAGACTGCCACTGCAGGTAGTGAAAGCTCATCCTGAATAGAGCCCAACTCTTTCACACTAAATTCCAAACCCATAATTAGTCCTTTATGTAAAATATTTATTTCTGAAAGAGTTTGTCTTGGCAGAGAGGCAATCCCCTCCGACGAGCACAAGTCTCAACAAACAGCTCTTGTTCTTTGGTGCTTGTTAGCTTGTTCACTCGCCCACCTCCTCCCCCTGTCCTGCCGTTCCCTCCTTGCGCACCCTACCCCACCCCATCCCATGCCACCCGCATAGAAGAATGGAACAGGCTGCAGTGGGAGGTAGGCAGCCTAACTGTTAATAATACCTAATAATACTTGAACAGCAAACACAGAAAGTTGTACCTCCAAGCCAAAGTCCAGCCCTCTGGCTGGAAAGGGCACCTGGGCCCAAGAGCAAGGCCTCAGCTACTCTTTTAAATGACATAAGTCTTTGTGTAGCAGAGAAAACACAACATGTTACTTCAGGCTCTGGCACTAGCAGATTGGTCACTTTGGGCAATGCACTTAATCTCCATGGGCCTCAGTTTCTCATTGTGCAAAATGAGGAGATTGTTTTAGATGAGCAATGACTGTTCTTGTTTCAAACTCCTGTGTTTGTGTTTCAGTCCTAGCTCTTCTCCCATTGTCAAGTCCAAAGTTTAGGCTCCCACCCATCATTATTAATATATATATTTTTATTACCAGTCTTCTCTGTGGTGGTTGCGAATCACCTTTCCACATATTTATGACTACAGTGACTGCAATGATCTTTCTTTTTTTTTTTTTGCAATGATCTTTCTAACATCCCACTTGGACCCTGTGTGCACTCTCCAAAAACCAAAGATTCAAGTTCATTTCCTGATTTTGTCAATCAATGCTCTTCACAGTCAGAATTGGAGAAAGGAGCAGAACAAATCCATTTTTGAGAACTGGATATTTTAAAATGAAGAAATTCCAAAATATTGTATTTGTGAAACTTTGCAATACTTACAGGATTAAAAATAACCATATTACAGACCTTTTCTGAATGAAAACCTCAGCCACACGAGCCCTCTTACTTCCTCATACTGCTCTCCTATTTCCCATAGTGGATGCTCACAATATGCAATGCTCAAATCTGCTCAAACCTGAAAGTGCCCCTGAATTACCAGGTGATGGATATGTAGCCAAATAATTATAGTCCACAGCCTGGCATTTGGGAGCCACTGAACAAGCTTTATTTTTTTCTTTTGAAGGAAAAATTCTTTATTATTTCGTTTTTAAAAAATCATTTTATTGCGGGCTCATACAACTCTTATCACAATCCATACATCCATCCATCGTGTCAAGCACATTTGTACCTTTGTTGCCCTCATCATTCTCAAAACATGTGCTTTCCGCTTGAGCCCTTGGTATCAGCTCCTCTTTTATTTCCGCTCTCTCACTGCTTCCCTCTCCCTAATGAACCCTTGATAATTTATACATTATTATTTTTTGTCATATCTTACTCCAACATCTCCTTTCACCCACTTTTCTGTTGTCCATCCCCCAGGGAGGAGGTTATATGTAGATCCTTGTAATCAGTTCCCCCTTCCCACCCCACCCTCCCTCCATCCTCCCAGTATTGCCACTCTCCGCACTGGTCCTGAAGGGATCATCTGTCCTGGATTCCCTGTGTTTCCAGTTCCTATCTGTACCAGTGTACATCCTCTGGTCTAGCCAGATTTGTAAGGTAGAATTGGGATCATGATAGTGGGGAGGGAGGAAGCATTTAGGAACTAGAGGAAAGTTGTATGTTTCATAGTTGCTACAATACACCCTGATTGGCTCGTCTCCTCCCTGCAACCCTTCCATAAGGGGATGTCCAGTTGCCTACAGATGGGTCTTGGGTCCCCAATCTGCACTCCCCCTCATTCACAATGATTTGATTTTTTGTTCTTTGATGCCTGATCCGTTTGACACCTTGTGATTGCACAGGCTGGTATGCTTCTTCCATGTGGGCTTTGTTGCTTCTGAGCTAGATGGCCATTTGTTTACCTTCAATCCTTTAAGACCCCAGAAGCTATATCTTTTGATAGCCAGGCACCATCAGCTTTCTTCGCCACTTTTGCTTATGCACCCATTTGTCTTAAGCAAGTATATTGAGAAGGTGAGGCAGAAGTCCTCAAAAGTTCTTGGTCAGTGTTGGTTTCTCGACTGAGGATCAGGGTGGAAATGTGTTTAAAACTTTGTGCTCCTGCCCACTCCTCACCTCCTTCAAGCCTTCAAGACACTGAAATTGCCTTCCCTCTACCTCTACCAAATTGCATGATTTCTCAAACATCTCCTTTCAATAAAGGAGTCCCCAAACTCTTTATCCACCTCACTTCTGTGTCAGCTTCTTTGCCCCTGCTCTGAGGGCTCCACAGACCCAATTAAAAGGAGAGAGGAAGTATACTTGGTTGCTTTTATCTGATTTTCTTTTGACCTAGACTGCTTTCTTTTCTACCTTTGGGTACATGCCTAGGTATTCAAGTGAAACAAGCCCAGACTTGAGAGTTAAGAAATTAGAGGAATTATTTTAGCTCTTGGTAGAGTGGGTAACGTGGGGTAATCTGTTTGCTTTCTTTGCACCTTGGTTACCTCACCTACAAAGCTGCTGTTGTAAAGTGCCTTGAATTTAGTTTCTACTCACAGTGACAAAAACATTGCTAGATCTTGTGCCATCCTCACAATCATTGCTACATTTGAGCCTATTCTTCCAGCCACTCTGTGAATCCATTTCATTGAGGGTTTTCCTCTTCTGCTGACACTCTATTTTACCAAGCATGATATCCGTCTCCAGGGCTATATATACCCACCTGGTAATATTTCCAAAGTACATGAGATGACTCTTGCTATTGTCATTTCTTAGGAGAATTTTGACTGTGCTATGTACAACACAAGGAAACACGGCCCAGTCCTGCGCCAACCTCACAATTGTTATGTTTGAGCTCATTGTTGCAGGCACTGTATCAATCCATCTCTTTGATGGTCATCTTTCCCCCTGCCCTTCTATGTTAGCAAGCATGACGCCCTTCTCCAGGGACTGGTCTCCCCTGATAACATGCTCAACATATGTGAGATGACGTCTTCCTAGCCTCAATTCTAAGAAGCATTCTGTCTGTACTTCTTCCAACGCAGAGTTTTTTTTGCTGTCTTTTTCTCTTTCTTTTCAATAGTTTTGATATAAAATTCACATATCGTACACATCCGTAGTTAAGCCATTTAAAAAAGAAATGTATATACATCATCACAATCAATTCTAGAGCATCCCTCCTCCCATATTTATTATTTATTTGCCCCCCAACTCCCCTAAGCCTCCCACACATCCCTGATAAGCTATTACATCAGTTATTGCCTCTATTCATCCACTCCATCTGTGCTTCATAAACTGGGAAACCTAGCAGAAACATTTTTAAAAGACTGAAAAAAGAGGAAGAAAGAAAAGACCACTGGCAATATTAAAATAAGCCAAAGAGAAAACTTCTGTCAAGGAATAAGTGAGAAATACTTAAACCTAGAGCAAATTCAGAATGGGTCAAGAGGAAGGTCAACTGACCAGGTATCCTACTATTTCATCCTTCCATCCATGATAATCAAGTTTATAATACTTTCTGTCTGATAGTAAGGCTGTTCATGTCTCTCAACTGTGGCCAGAGGGGATCTGCCAGAGGGTTAATCTGAATAGGTACTCTGAGCTCCCATTATCCTCCACAGCCTTCTACAAATTGGGTGTTCACAATGTAATCTCTGATACTTTTCTCTTCATTATGTGTGGGTTTTGTTATTTGTCACATTTGGATCACACAGGCTGGTGTGCTTCTTTGATGAGTTAACACCTCACTTAGATTGCTGCTTGTTTGAATGCAAGACTTCAAGACCTCAGACATTATTCCAATTAAAAGCTGGTCACTTCTGTGTTCCTCACCATACTTTGCTTTAGCACCCTTATCTTCAGTGAGCTCTTCCTGCCGGCAAGTATCAAGCAGAGTCATGTAAAGAATGAACTGTTCTCTGATTAGGGTTAGAATTAAGTGGGAGCCCAGAATCTATTCACTTATACACAGATAATGTATGACTTTGGTTTACTTTATGGGTCTTATGATAATTTTATGACAAAAAAATTATCAATCATCCTCCTGGGGTATAAGGTGATTCTATTGATAGCAATAATAATTTATCTAATGGCATAGAGTTTAAGATACTGTTAAGAAAACATTTTGAGTGTAGTCCAGTATGAACCTCAATCCATGAGTTGCTGCTTTGTACAGATTGAATTCTTAAATGATTGAACTCTGTTTATATTGACCATGAGGGTTGGTGGTAGGGAAAATTTTCCTGTAATATTCGTTACAAGGACAGATCCTTGCCTATCACATGAATACATGTCATATTAATGCAAGGAGCATATTAAGATAATGTGTTATTCTGGGTTGATGAGAGAAATAAGTCCAGAGACACTCGTGTGTATAAGAGGGAGCTTTATATAAAACAGCAATTATGTATTAAGAAAACATCCCATCCAGTCCAGATCAAGTCCAAAAGTTTGATATTAATCCATATGTCCGATATCAATCTGTAAAGTCCTCTTCAGACTCACAAAACACATGCAATGATGTTGAATCTAGGAAATCGCAGGCCAGTGGGTAGAAAGTCTTGTGGATCCAGTGGTGGTGTAAGCATCTCAGTGCTGGCATGGGTTTCCACGTGGTTCCTCCAGCTCTAGGACACAGGCTCCATCAGCTTGACTCCATGTGGCTTGTCAACAGGACTGTCACACAGGGAGTGATGAAGTGAGTGTATCTGGCCTCCAGTAAGCTATTTATCTCCATGGCACCTCCATATGAGGTCATCAAACTGTGACTTGATTGACGGGCTAGATTCCACCCCACCACAAGTTGATACCAGATTATGTAACTACCACAGACCACCCCTTATCAACTTGACACTTTTACACAACTCTTTAGCTATACATAATTTTAACAAAACAATAATAAAATCATTTTTGTACCTAACAGGATAAAACTAAAAGGCATACAACTCAATATGTGCCATCCTTATTTAAACATAATCTATAAATGAGCAACACAACAATATTCTATGCCTAACAGTTGCAGTTAAGTAGCACCTACACCTTAATCCTACAATCCTATGAATATATTCCCCCACCTATGAAAGTTTGCAAGCCAACCATTTCATGCCTTTATCCTCCCAGTTTTGGGTATCCAATTAATATTCTGCCCACTTACATCAACCTAGTGCTCTGAGGAGACAATCATACTATTTGATGTATAGAATCTTCATTCCAGTTGGAACCTTGTGAATCTGCATCCATAAGCAAAGTCAAATCAGGATAGACCATGCACAAAGTTAGCAGCAATATACACCAGTTCACAGGCTCAAAAACCTTCTCTTCATCTGGTCAGGTTCTGGTCAATTCAATGTGAGCTGCCTCACTTAGCCTCACCAGGGTGCCCATTAGGTGCCTTGCCTTTAGATCCTGGGCTCATCACAAATTCTCAACAACCCTACCGCCCTTGAGCTAGGTCATGAACTTCAGACCAGTCAACCAGCTCTCATCTAGTTCCTGTAAACCAAGTCCATGGGTGTTAATGGCCAGACTTAACCTGTCTATTGCTACATTTATGTCACTTCCACTCAACAAGTGGATCTAGGTGGTCACCTAGCAAGCATTTCAGCCTGTCCACAGGCTCCTTTGAACAGTTCAGTCCTAGAGCGGAGAGTATTTTCAGGGCTCCATATTTTTTCTAGCTTCTGACAAAACTACTAGGTCATGATTTAAAAAGCCAAAGAGTTCCTTTTTCTTCAATCTGTCAAGAGCCCCCTAGGTAAGTCTCTTGGAATGCAACTATCCTGAGTACTCCAAAGCACTGGGTGGGGCTTATATTTTCAGAGCCTTCTTTGCAGGTGTGTCCTAACCCATTTAACAGTTCAATTTTCATGGCTGAAGACAAGTGGGCTTACAAGCTCTCTATTTTCATACTTTGCAATCATTGCTATCAACCATTATATAAACAATAATAAGCAGAAGAGATCAGTATAAAGTAGAATCAGATACTAATCTCAATGTTTAAAACAGTCAAATTCAATCCTTATTTAACTTATCTTAATCCTTATCTAAATGATTCCATTGATACAAAGTATGGGATTAGGCCTCTGACTACATCAAGCCAGAGGCAAGCTTTCTATCAGCCATTTTCACTAAGCAGCTCTGAGAAATTCAAACAGCAATTTCACCTCCTGAGCTCAAAATATACATTAATCACATGCATTTTTGCCATTACAAACAGGAATAACCAATGACAACAACCAAGGAAAAAGAATAAAAACCTTAACTTCCCATGTTCTTTCAAGAAAACAATCCAGTAAACCGCATGGATGTATCTGACCTCTGAGTAGGCAAAGAAGAAAAAACTACCACGAGGCAGAGGTCCAACAAGCATCCACTCTCCATCTTTATCATTTGTTTCTCTAGTACCCCACTCCCAAGGCACCATAATATCTGAGTAGACTAGAGAAACAAATCCAGAGACACTCATATGTTTATAAGAGTTTTATATAAAAAAGCAATTGAATATTGATAAAACATCCCAGCCAAGTCCAAATCAAGTCCTTAAGTCCTATATTAGCTCATATGCTCAATACCAATCTATAAAGTCTTCTTCAGACTCTTGAAACACATGCAATGATGCTGAATGCAGGAAGATCACAGACCAGTGAGTGAAAAGTCTTGTGGATCCAGTGGTGGTGTAAGCATCATAGCGCTGGCATGGGTCTTCACGTGGCTTCTCCAGCTCCAGGGCACAGGTTCCATCAGCTTGGCTCCATGTGGCTTGTCAACAGGAATGTCTCACAGGGAATGAGAGAGTGAGTGTATCTGGCCTTCAGTGAGCTACTTATCTCTGTGGTGCCTACAAATGAGGTCTTCAAACCGCAACCTCCACAAGTTGACACCAGATTATGTAACTACCAGAGATAGTAAATATATGGTTATTCTGGGTCACCTTTCATTGGAAGCTCACAAAGGCAAGGATCCCAATCAAGGTCCAATGACTGACAATTCCAGTCTTGGGGTGGCTGTCATTTGTTTTGATCTCATCAGGGAATTTCAGTCTTAATCTAAGGGCGTCAGGTAATTTTGAAGTAGGGCACAGTTCTTTCTATGAGGTTTTTGCATTGAGTCCTTCTGGTGTGGTCTATGGGGATGCCATGTTTCTCATAAGAGTAGAGTCTAAGGTCATCATAGTGCATGTCCATGGCGTGATTCATCAAGGGTTGGGTAGAAACTAATTAAAAATATCTAACCAGAAACATGGTACTGGGTTTATTCTCTTCTTGGTTCTCTATCGTTATTGTTGAGTATCCCTTCCTGATATGAGGTTACTTTTTCCCATTTACCCACCAACAAAAGTATAAATGCCTCCTCTGAAATCTAGATGCTCCCTTCCCCTGGTCTTGACTTTCCAGTAAGGTTTCCTTCTCAGCCCTGTGGAATGTCTGTTGATTTGTTGCAACCTTGTCTCAATGTTGCATAACATTGTCTCCCTTTTTCTCCTTCTTGAAGGAGTGACCCCAGGCGATGTCCCCTCTATCTAGGTGGTTCTTAGGAAGTGCATAGAAGTGGGGGGGCTCATGGCCAGTAGGCAGGCTCTCTACCCCTCGTGTGGGAATTGGTACCTAAGATTTGTTTAATTGTTATTTTTTCTTTTTTTTTGATTTTCTTTTTATTTTATTTTTTATTTTTTTTAAACATTTTATTAGGGGCTCATACAACTCTTATCACAATCCATACACACATCAATTGTGTAATGCACATTTGTACATCGTTTCTCAAAACATTTTCTCTCCATTTAAACCCCGACATTATTTTTTCTTATAGTAGTGGACTCATGCAGTATTTGTCCTTTTGTGATGGACTAACTTCACTCAGCATGTTTTCCAAGTCCTTCCATGTTATGCAAGGTTTCATGCTTTCACCCCAGTTTTTTTTTAAGGATGCACAGTATTTCATTGTGTATATGTATGAAAGTTTCTTTATCCATTCTTCTACTGTTGGGCATTTGGGCTGCTTCCGGTTTCTTCCTATTGTGAATTCTGCTGCCATAAATATGGGAGAGCATACCTCCACTCATGTTTTGTCTCTTATTTCTTTGGGGCATATGCCCAATAACGATACTGCTGGGTTGCATGGGATTTAAATTCCCAGTTCCAACATAGAGTTTTGTTTATTCTTCTGGAAGTCCATAGTACTTTTAATATGCTTTTCCAGCACCATCATTCAAACACATCAATTCTTTTTCAATCTTCCTTATTCAATGGCCAACTTT
>NW_022103931.1:1884433-1890770 GCF_000313985.2 Echinops telfairi | reverse complement strand
GGCTTTGGATCTCCACTCCGCACTCCCCCCATCATTCACTATGGTAAGATTTTTTGTTCTGATGATGCCTTATACCTGATCCCTTTGTCAATGGCCAACTTTCACATGCTTATAAGATGATTGAAAATGCCATGGCTTGCGTGAGGTGCACCTTAGTCCTCAAAGTAACATCCTTACTCTTCAGCACTCCAAAGAGAGCTTGTCAGCGGATTTACTAAATGTAATGGTTCATTTGATCTCTTGACTGTTGCTTCCATGAGCATTAATTGTGGATCCAAGGAGGATGAAATCCTTGACTACTTCAAACTTTTCTCTGTTTATCATGGTGTTACATATTTATCTAGCTGTGAAGATTTTGGTTTTCTTTATCCTTAGTTGTAAACCATATTGAAAGTTGCCGTCCTTAATATTAATCAGTAAATGCTTCAATTTCTCTTCACTTTCAGCAAGAAAGTTTGTGTTATTAGCTCATCGCAGTTCGTTAATAAGCCTCCTCCAGTCCTGATGCATTTTCTTTTTTATATAGTCTAGTTCTCTGAGTATTTACTAACCATATAGATTAATTAAGTATGGTGAGAAAGGATGCTTATTCCACCCTGACACACACCTTTCCTGATTTTAAACCATACAGTATTCCCTTGTTCCATTGGAACGACTGCTTCTTGGTCCAGTATAGGTTCTGCAGGAGCACAATGAAGTGTTCAGGGCTTCCCATTCTTCTCAATGCTATCCATAGTTTGCTATGATTTACACAGCTAAATGTCTTTGCATAGTCAATAAAACACAAGTAAGCATCTTTCCGATATTCTCTTCTTTGAATCAAGAGCCATTTGACATCAGCAATGTTATCCCTTGTTCTACATCCTCTGAATTGTACTTGAATTTCTGGTTGCTCCCTATTGATGTACTGCTGCCACTGTTTTTGAAAGATCTTCAACTGAATTTTACTTGGATGCAATTTTAATGATACTGTTTGATAATCTCAGCATTCCATTGAGTCGCTTTTCTTTGGAATGGGTAAAAAGTGTATCTCTTCCTGTTGGTTGGCCAAGTAGCTGTCTTCCAAATTTCTTGACATAGGTGATTGAGCACTTTCAGTGTTTCAGCAGCTTGTTGAAATATCTATGACCACTTTGTCTGCCAGATTGTCATACTATGGTGGCTTGCTTGTTACTGTGATGCTGTAATATATGTTATTGACATTTCTAATATCAGCAGGATCACCCAAGCTTAACAGGTTTCAACAGGGCTTCCAGACTAAGTACACACTACACCAAAGGAATAGGTTATCTACTTCTGAGGGATTAAACTCACTGTCATTGAGTCCATTCTGACTTATGAGTCACCCTATTGGACAGGGTAGGACTGCCCCTGTGGGTTTCTGAGACTGTAACTCTTCACAGCAGTAGAAAACCCAATCTTTCTCCTGAGGAGTGGCTGGTATTTTAAAGCTGCTGGTCTTGTAGTTAGCAGCCCAATTTGTGTTCACTACGCCAACGGACGTCCCTTCTGAGGAATTAGCAACAGAAAATCTTATGAATAGCAATGGAATATTGTCAGATACATTGTCAAAAGCTTCAGGAATAACAGTGGAACATTGTAGGATATAGTGTCAGAAGATGAGCCCCTCAGGTAAGAAGGCACTCAAAATATGACTGAGAAAGAGCTATTGTCTGAAAATAGAGTAAACTATAATGGAATAAAATTTTCAGGAGCTTTATTTTCTGATGGGACATGACTCAAGATGAAGAGAAACAGCTCCAAAAATCTATTAATAATTGGAACTTGGAATGTAGGAAGCATGACTATGAAGTCAAGGCTGAAAAGAAACAAGGATTGATATCCTAGGTATCTGTGAACTCAAATGGACTACTAGTGTTGGCCATTTTGAATCAGATAAATATATGATTTACAATGCCAGGGATAAAAAAATTCAAGAATGCTGTCACACTCGTCAAGAAAGACATTTCAAGATCTATCTGGAAGTACAATACTGTCTGTAATAGGATGATGTCTATCCACATGCAAGGAAATCCAGTTACCGCAACTATTATGCAAATATACACACCAACCACAGCAGCTAGCCATGAAGAAATTGAAGATTTCTACCAATGTCTTTAGTCTGAAATTAATTAAACATGCAATCAAGATGAACTGATAATAATGAGTGGCTATTGAAATGCAAAAACTGGAAATAAAGAAGAAGGAAGAGTGGTTGGAAAATATGGCCTTGCTGATGGAAATGAAGCTGGAGATCACATGATAGAATTTTGTAAGACTGAATTTTTTAAGACCAACTTCTTATTCATTACAGATACCTGTTTTTCAGCAACATACACAGTGACCATACACATGGACTTCTCCAGATGGGATATACAGAAATTTAATTGACTACATCTGTGGGAATAGATGATTAAGAATCTCAATATCATCAGTCAAAATGAGGCCAGGGGCTGACTTTGGAACAGACCAAAAGTTACTCTTATGTAGGCTCAGGGTGAAGTTGAAGAAAATTCAAACAAGTCCATGAAAGCCAAAATACAACCTTGAGTAGATCCCACCTAGATTTTGGGAACATCTCAAGACTACATTTAATTCATTGAACACCAATGACAGGAGATCTGAGAAGCTGTGGGATGGCATCAAGAACATAATACATGAAGAAAGCAGAAGGCCATTAAAAAGACAGGAGAGAAAGAAAAGTTCAAGATCGATGTTAGAAGAGATGCTGAAACTTACTCTTGATTGTAGAATAGCTAAAGCAAAAAGAAGAAATGAATAGAAATATTCAAAGGGCAATTTAATAAGATAAAGTATTATAATGAAATGTGCAAAGGTTAGAAAACCATAAAGGAGTAACATGTTCAGGATATCTTAAGCTGAAAGAACTGAAGAAAAAAATTCCAGCCTGGATTTGTAAGAGTGAATGATTCTGTGGGAAAAATACTGAAAAAATACAAGAAGCATCAAAAGAAGAAGGAAGGAATACAGAGTCACTGCACCAAGAAGAACTAGTTGACATTCAACCATTTCAAGAGGTAGCATATGATCAAGAACCGAAGATACTGAAGGAAGGAGTCCAAGTTGTGCTGAGGACATTAGTGAAAAACAAGGTTCCAGGAATGGATAGAATAGTAATGGAAATATTCTTCTGACAGTCCAGGTATATTCAATATTCGTTACCAACACACAATTTAAATGCATCAATTCTTCTTTGGTCTTACTTATTCATTGTCCAGCTTTAATATGCATATGAAGTGATTAAAAAGTGCCAAGGTCAGGCACACTTTAATTCTTAAAGTGACATCTTTGTTTTTAACTCTAAAAGGGTCTTTTGCAGCACATTTGTTCAATGCAATATGTTGTTTGATTTCTTGACTGATGTTTTCATGAGTGTTGACTCTGGCTCCAAGAAAAATGAAATTCTTGACAACTTAACTATTCTCTGCATTTACCTTGATGCTGTTTAAAACCCTGTTGTGAGGTTTTTATTTTTCTTCCCCTTTATATTGATGTATAATCCACATTGAAGTTTGTAGTCGTTAATCAAGGAGATCTGTTGGTGTCATGGGTTACTCACTTGGCTTCTACCTACAAGCTTAGCAATTCAACTGTCTTAGGGCATAAAAAGGACCCTAATTCTCAAATTTATTTTAAGAAGAACATTTATTAAATCTTAGAAAGGAAAATACAAGAAAAAGACAAAGGCACAAGGTCACAAGGCATTGAAGGAATTACAGAGTATTAGAAGCTCACCGTATATACTCAAGTATAAGCCGACTTGAATATCAGCGGAGGCACCTAATTTTACCACTAAACCTGCATTAAAAATGTGCTGAAAAACTCAGCTTATACTCGAGTATATATGGTAACTAGGATTTGGGAGGACAAAGGAAACTGTCAGAGAAGAATGATTTGCAGCAGATCAGTACATCACAGTTTCAGGCAAGACTATAGAAATGGTAACAGGACCGTGATTGGGACACATGTATTATGCTAGACAAAAGAGCTTACAAGATTGGTCCAGGACCTTCTGACCACAGCAATAGGGCATGACTCATGACTATGTGACTTTAGTATGGCAGTCTCCATCAAGGACACACCCAGGAAAGCCCTCAATGGAGACTGTCCCTCCTTGGCATGGTTGAGGGGTGGTGGTGGTGGTAGTCCACTTGCCTGAGGGGAAGACTGTTCAGATTCCTAGTTAACAGTCAGAAGGAATTCAAGGAAGGCTTAATCTACATGGGGACTCTGTAAATGGATTTTGGGCATTCACTGTTAACCGTACCCTGCAAACCTGGTGCTCAGAATTTAAGCTTTAATGCAATTCTTACCAGCTGATTCTCTGGAGAAAGATATGGTTTTCTTCTCCCATAAAAATGTACCTCTTGGAAACCACAGGAATCAGTTCTACCATGTTGCACAGGGTCATTATAAGTAAAAACTGACTTGATGGCAGTGGATTTGTTTGGGGGGCGGGTTTAGTCTTTAATCTTCATCAAAAAGTGATTCAAACCCTCTTTATTTTCAGAAAGCAAGGCCATATCACCCGAATATAGTGCTAAGAAATAAAATACCCCAGATTCAAACACATCTATAGAGATCCTTTTGTTAGGCTTTAAACAGGACAAAGACAAAACAAGGAAAACCATCTGGATGAGGGACACCGGTATCATACACCCAGTATAGAGACTTAGAGTCAGCTGATTCACAGTCATGATTTTCATATATATAACAGAAAAAAGGAAATCATCAGAAGATCATGATTGATGCCAGGCCGATTCATCACTGTCACAGGTGGGACTACAGAAGTGGGAACAGAACCATGATTTTGATAAGTACACAATCACAAGTTTGAAAAGAAATATGTGCCTGTTTTCAGTAAGAATTGGAATGCTGGCAATGTAATAATTACACGTTGGACTTCAATCCACAAGGTAAGCAGTCAATTGGATAACCCCTGTCAGAAGGCCACGAGGAAGAGACAAGCAAGTCAGGGTGCAGCATAACACTGATGAAACATACAACTTTCCTGTAGTTCTTTAATGCTTCTGCCCCCCCCCCCGCCCCATCATGACCCCAATTCTACCTTACAAAACATATACACTGGTACAGATAAGAGCTAGCAACACAGAGAATCCAGGACAGATAAACCCCTCAGGGCCTATAATAAGAGTAGTGATACTAGGAGGGTAACGGAAGGGCAGGTGGGAAGGGGAAACCGATCACAATGATCACCCTATAACCCCCTCCCAGGGGAACCGACAACAGAAAAGTGGGTGAAGGGAGACAGTGGTCGGTTTAAGACATGAAAAAAATACTAATTTATAAATTATGAAGGTTCATGAGGGAGGAAGGGAGGGTGGGGAAGGGAGGAAAAAAATGAGCTGATACAAAGGGCTCAAGTAGAAAGAAAATGTGTTGAAAATGATGATGGCAACATATGTACAGATATGCTTGACACAATGGATATATGTATGGATTGTGATAATAGCTGTAAGAGTCCCCAACAAAATTATTTTAAAAAATCAATTAGCTACAGAAAAAAAAGAAGTTTGACACACCAGCTGCTCTGAGGGAGAAAGATGGGAATTTCTACACCCGTAAAGAGTTGCAGTCTCAGTAACCCAAAAGGCAGGTCTACCCTCTTCTACAGGGTCTTTAAGAGTTGGCATCGACTTGATGGCAGTTTCATGAGTATTTTCAGTAAACCATTAAGGACAAGTTTTTGTCAATTTTTGTTTCATATAATTGGGGTTCTCCTGTTAGTTGCAGATATATTTATTATCTTTATTATTATTTTTATCTAATTACTGGTCCTTCAAACAAGGAATCCTGGTGGCATAGTGGGTTACTCATTGGGCTGCTAAACTCTAGGTCAGCAGTTTGAAACCAGTAAGCACTTTGAAGGAGAAAGATGAGGCTTTCTCCTCCTACAGAGAGTTACCGTCTCAGAAACCCAGAGTTCTACTCTGCCTCATAGGGTCTCCATGAGTCAGAATGACTGATGGCAGTGAGATTAAGGACATACCCAGGGAAGCTCCCTAGTTCTTTGTGGAAGCCTGGGAGAAAATTGTCCCTCCTTTGGTTTGATCTAGACTTGACAAAGAATAAGCACATTGGTTTCCAAGCATCGGGGAAGTAACATTAAAAAAAAAACAAAAACCCTCCAGTAGCATGAAAAGTAGTATCTGCACTTTTCATCTCATAGTGAATCTTTTTAAAAAAATAATTTTATTGGGGGCTGGTACAACTCTTTTTAAAAAATCATTTTATTAGTGGCTCATACAACTCATCACAATCCATACATACATCAATTGTGTAAAGCGCATTTGTA
>NW_022103931.1:1882530-1884257 GCF_000313985.2 Echinops telfairi | reverse complement strand
TAGTTCCCTGTAATCGGTTCCCTCTTTCCTACCCACTCTCCCTCTACCCTCCCAGTATCGCCACTCACACCACTGGTCCCGTAGGGATCAGCTGCCCTGAATTCCCTGTATTTCCAGTTCCTATCTGCACCAGAGTACATTCCTCTGGTCGGGCCAGACTTGCAAGGTAGAATTCGTGTCATGATAGTGGGAGCGGGGAGGAAACATTTAGGAACTAGAAAAGTTGTATTTTTCATCCTTGCTCATAGTGAATCTTTAGGAGAGGGTAGGCCAGCCCCCTGTGAATTTCTAAGACTGCAGCTCTTTTTTTTTCCTTTCCAGTTTTATTGGCACATAATCCACATCATACAATTCAATCATTCAAACATGTCAAGAAGCGTTGTACAATCATTACCACAATCAATTTCAGAATATTTTCTTTCTTTTTGCCACCCATGATTAAATCACCTATAAAATGAGTTGTGTAATCACATTCGGTTCTAGTGCTCCCTCTCCCTCCCACTTTCATTGTCTACTCCTTAAGTCCCTCCACCCTCCCCATCTCCCACTCCATCCTCCCCTCCATCCCATACAAATCTTTGCATCAGTTATTATGTGTATGCATCTATGCTTGTGCTTCACAAACTGGTAAACCCATAGAAACAATAAGAGCAAAAATTAAATGAGCAATAAGGATAAAACAATATTGATATAAAGATAAAAATACCAACAATGAGCAAGAAAAAAAAAGACCACCATCAATATTTTAAAAGCCTAGGAAGGAATTTTTGCCAGGGAACAAGCAGGAGATCCTTGAACCTAGAACAAATTCAGCTTGAGTCTAGAGGGAGGTCAACTGATCAAGTATCAAGTTTGATTCAGCATAATCAGGATTACAATGATCTAGAACAGCGGTTCTCAATCTGGGGGTCGCGACCCCTTTGGGGGGTCGAACGATCATTTCACAGGTTTTGCCTGATTCATAACAGTAGCAAAATTACAGTTATAGAGTAGCAACAAAAATAATTTTATGGTTGGGGGGTCACCACAACATGAGGAGCTCTATTAAAGGGTCGCAGCATTATGAAGGTTGAGAACTACTGATCTAGATACTCTGCAGATGGATTTTGGGCTCCCACTGTCCTCCACGGCCTTCCACAAATTGGGTGATCACAATTTTAGCTTTGATACTTTTCCCTTCATCATATTTGAATGTTGTTGTTATCGTTGGATCACCCCAGCTGGTGTGCTTCTTCCATGTGGACTTAGTTGAGTCCTCATTTAGATGACTGCTTGTTTGAATACAAGCCTTTAAGACACCAAGCAACATTATGATTGAAAGCCAATCACCATCTGTTCTCTTCTCCACTCTTTGCTATAACACCCTTAACTTCAGTGATAATCTCATGAAGGCAAGAATCAAGCAAGGGGGGCATGTTATCAGAACTAACTGTCCTTGGGTTGGGGCTAGAGTTAAGTAGGAGCCTAGAATCCATCTGCTTGTCCATGGAATATACATGACGGAGGTTTCCTTTGGCGATTGTCTTATGACAAAATTACCCTCCCGCAATAGGGCCAGCAACATAGCATTAGCAACAAACCAACCAGTAAATAAACAAATAATTTAAAAAAACAGATATAAAGACATGTACATAGGCAAATATATGGATATATGAGCATGGGGAAATAGTCCTATGTGCCTATATTTATAGGTTTAGTATTAAGGTAGCAGAAGGACATTGGGCCTC
>NW_022103931.1:1866856-1881490 GCF_000313985.2 Echinops telfairi | reverse complement strand
GGAGGCGAAAAATGAGGAGCTGATGCCAGGGGCTTAAGTGGAGAGCAAATGTTTTGAGAATGATGAGAGCAATGAATGTACAAATGTGCTTTCCACAATTGATGTGTGTATGGATTGTGATGAGAGTTGTATGAGCCCCTAATAAAATGATTTTTTAAAAAAAACAGACAAAGAGAGAAGGGAAAAAAAAGCTAAAAGCAGGAAAACAAAAACCCATATAATCAAAAAAGTACAGCATTGTCAATTATCAATTTTCCCAATGACACAGACACTGTCGGTATGAGGAGTCTATGCAAGTCCAGATCCACCTTGGGCCGAAGCCCATGATTTGTTGCCCTGAACAATTTGATGCCCCATTCTATTTAGTTCTGTTTACTTGCAGTATGATGATTGGTGCCAGGCAAAAATTTCCTGGAACAGTTCTTCCAGGGGTAGATTCTTACCCAACAGATCAAATCCTGTCATGTTACTACGCAGGGGTATCGAGAACTAAATGTAGTACGGTGATTCTGAGTCCCTTTCCATTGGACATACCCCCCCCCAAGCCGGGGCTTTCCCCCTAGGTCCAGTGACCACTACTTCCACGGTCTCTGCTTCCTCTCCCTTACCAATACCTCAGTCCTCAGTCCAAGGGTGCAGGCACCTTTGGGGCAGGCCTTAGTTTATTCAACCGGACCTCTATGTTAAGTCCTTCTGGCATAGCCCATGCGTTATGCCATGCTGCCTGCACAAGTCAGTGTCCAAGGTCATCATGCTGTTTAGTCTCTGGCAGGTTTCACCGACGGATGGGTAGAAATGTATTTGTAGAGTTTATCTAGGAGCATAAAATCTGATCTATTGTCCCTCTAGGTTCTCTACAGTCATTGTTTACTACACCTTCCCAATGTGAGTATACTTCTCCCCAATCACCCACCACACTCACTAACATCAGCATCTTCTCCAAAATGTGGATGCTCTTCTCCCCTCCTCTCAGCTTGGTTCTCCGGCAAGGATTTCCTTCCAATCCTATGGGGGAGAGGACCTAGATTTGCCCCAGCGTTGTCTGTATGTTGTGTAGCCTCAAGTGGATGTTCATTTCTCATTCGCCCCCCTTGAAGGAGCGACCCTAGACAATGTGAGGTCGCCTCCTTCACGTTGGCTCTTGTGGAATACGCCATTTCTGGCAGTTCTGCAAACGTACTGCTACAACTACATTTGAATTGTCTTCAACAAGACTTTATATGAGTGTGTTAATGATATTGCTTGATAATTTTCACATTTCATTGGAACACCTTTCTTTGTAATGGGCATAAATATGGGCCTCTTCCAGTTAGTTGGCCAGGTAGCTGTCTCCAAATTTCTTGGCATACAAGAGTGAGCACTTCAACCATTTTATCCATTTGTTGAAACATCTAAATTGGCATTCTGTTAATTCTTGGAGCCTTGTTTATCACCAATGCCTTCAGTTCAGGACCATCAGTATTTGATCTTGAAATGGGTCACCACTGATCAGTTCCTTTGGGACAGTGACTCTATAGTCTTTCTATCTTCCTGTGATACTTCTTGCATCATTCAACATTTGCCCATAGGCTCCATCAATATTTAAATTCAATCATCACCTCAGTCCTGACTTTCACTGTGGGCTAGACTGGAGGATGTACACAGGTACAGATAAGAGCTCACAGCACATGGAATCCAGCTCAGTAAAACCCCTCAGGAACAAAAATGGGAGTGATGACACCAGGAAGGTAGGAAGGGGGAGCTGATCGCAATGATCGACACATAATCACCCCACCCCCTAGGGGATGAACAACAGAAACCATAGGGGGAGGGAGACAGCAGTCGGTGTAAGATATGAAAATAATAATTTATCAAGGGTTTTCAAGGGGCCATGGGGTGGGTGGTAGAGGAACGGGGAGGGAGGGCTCAAATAGAAAGTAAATATCTAGAAAATAATGATGGTAACATATGTACAAATATGCTTGACACAACGGATGTATGGATTGTTATAAGAGCCCCCAATAAAATGGTTTAAAATAAAAGAAAGAAAGAAAGAAAAAATTTAAACTCAAGTCTTGAAAATTTTCCTTGGTTCTTTCAGCTTGAGAAATGGCAAGTATGCTCTTCTCTTTAGCTTTCTAGCTCCAAAACTCCAACAATTAAAAAAAACCCAACCAAACCCGCTGTCACTGATTCAACACCAACTCAGCAACTCTATAAGACAAGGTAGAACTGTCCCCGTGGGTTTCTGAGACTGTAACTCATTATGGGAGTAATGAGCCTCATCTTTCACCAGCTCTTTGAAAATTTCATTATGCTTTGCCTTCTCAAACTGCCCTTTGAAGTCTTCTGTTCAACTCTTATTTAATCACTTTATCTATTTGCTTTAGCTACTCTATGTTCAAGAACAGGAGCTGTTGGGCTGCAATCTGCACGGCCATCAGTTCGAAATTACCAGCAGCTCCACTGGATAAGGCCTGGGCTTTCTATTCCTGGAAACAGTTACAGTCTTGGAAACCCATAGGGGGTCACTATGAGTCAGTATTGATTCAATGGCAATGAGCTTGGTTATTTGGACTTATGTTCAAGAGCAAATTCCATAAGCTCTTCTGACATCCACTTTGGTCTTTCTCAAATAACCCTTTTCTTTATATATGATACTCTTTGGTCATTAGTGTTCAATACAGCACATCTGTTCTGGAGATAGACTTTGCTTTTAGGTAGAATATATTTTAAGATGTATTTTGGCTCTCAAGGACTTGTTTTAATTTTCTTCAGTGTCACTTGAACTTACATATAAGCAACTGATGATTTGTTCCATAATAGGTTCCTGGCCTTGTTTGTGCTGATGATATCGAGCTTCTTTGTTGTCTCTTAGCACAGATAAAATTGATTTAATTCCTGTATAATCCATCTGGCAAAGTACATGTGTACAGTCACTGTTTATGTTGTTGAAAAATTGTATTTGCTATGAATACATGGTTGGTCTCAGAAGATTCTGTCTTGGGATCTCCAGCGTGATTTCTACTATCAAGGATATATCTTCCAAATACTGTTCCTTCCTCTTTGTTTCCAATTTTCAAATTCCAATTACAAGCAATTATCAGTACATCTTTGATCAATTTCAGACTGAAGAAGTTGATAGAATTCTTCAGTTTCTTCATCATTGGTTTTGGTGTTTGGTGTACAAATTTGAATAATGATAGTAATACTTGGTCTTCCTTGTAGACATATGTATATTATCCCATCACAGACAGCATTATACTTCAAGATGTTTCTTGAAATGTTCTTTTTGATGATGAATATAATTCCATTTCTCTTCAATTTGTCATTTTTCTTATACTAAAGCATATGACTATCTGAATCAAAATAATCAATATCAGTTCACTAATATCTGGGATATGGATCTTTATGCATTGCATTAAATTTTGACAAACTGTAATTTTCCTAGATTAATATTTCATGCATTTCTAGTTCCAATGATTAATGATTTTTTGCAGCTATTTGTTCTTATTCTGAGTAGTGTTCCATCCACAAATATAGGTAACAACAATTTGGCTCCATCAATGTCCTTTATGCCGATGCTACTTTGAGGACACAGCCCTTCCCTAGTCCTATTTGGAGTACATTCAAACTGGTAGGGCTCACTCATCTTCTGGCATTTTATCAGACAATGTTCCACTGGTATTTATCAGGTTTTCAGTGGTTAATCACTTAGATGTCGGCGGCTTATTTCTTCTTCCTTGTCAGTCTTAGTCTGGAAGCTGTGCTGAAATCTATCCCCCATACGTGACTCTGCTGGTTTTTATCAAACAGCAATATTCAAGTACAACAAACAGACAGATGAGAGGTAGTGGCTGGATACGTCTTTCGATCTGTATACAATTAAGAGTGCAGACTCTAGAGTCATGTAGGCATAGGTTTTAAGACCAAGATATTTCACTTACTTGCTGTTTGATCTTGGCCAAATTATGTCACATATTTAACCTTAAGTTTGTTTTTGCTTTCATCTAAAACATCAAAATTGTTAAAGTACCAATAAAATGTTTGGTAAAGATTAGATGAGACAATGCAAAAGATCTGGTAGAAAATAAAAATTGTTCAAGGGTTGGCTTATAAGCCACTGCAAGCTATTACTGTAGTGAATCTCACTCACACATATATTCATCTCTCCTTTGGATAAAGTAGGTTTACTGACTGGTCATCATAAAAGAGTGTAGCTTTGCAAGCAAACGTTAATGATTGTCCAGAGCAGTGGGTTCTAACAGCACTCACAGGATCCCACATGTCCGGTGAAGTTTTGGAAAATCTACCCACTGGCAACCCAGGAGCCAGATCCTTAGTATGGCAAAGGCAAAGTAAAGTCTGAGACTGGGATAGGCACTGATTACTCATCTGAGAGGTTCTTCTGCAGTAGGGCTAGGAGAAGTAGAGTTGGCAGAGTGATGGAGGTTGAGGTTTCTATGCCGTTCTTCCAATTCCAAGAGCCAGGAAGAGTAAATCATCTGGACGGTAAGGATGAATAGGTGGGAGGGGAAGACAATAGCTACTTAGGTCAACACTAAGCAAACCAGAACCCATGGATGTATATGCTATCCCCTGAACAACAGTTAAAACAAGATAAATCTCTTGGCAAAAAGGAGGGAGGTCCCAACACTTCCGTCTTTTCATTTCAATCTTACTTCACCTTTGAAGAGTCTTTTCATCTTCCAAAATTCTTCTCCAGCACTTACATACATAAAGACTCATAGTAATTGTATAGGGTAGAGAGGGACCAAATGTCCTCCCTTCTTAGATCTTCTTTCTTTGATGTTGTCATGGTAGCACTAACACCAGCAGTAGCAATAATTGTAGTCAAATTAATAGGTAATATTTGCTATATGGCAGGCACTATTTGAAAGGTGTTATGCTAAATGATTTACCTGTATTAACTAGGTTATCTCATTTAATCTCCATGATACACTAATAATGTAGATACTATTAATGTCCCCATTTACTTGCACTCGTTTAAGTGATCGGATCCAGAAATATTTGGAAACTAGCCCAAGTCACACAACTAGTAAAGGTAGAGCAGGAACTCCAACCCAGGTCTGTCTGAGTTTTTAGTTTTATATATATATATATATATATAATATTTTGTATAGGAATTAATTTGGGACAGAGAGTTTGAGAAATTTGCACATGACACAGAGTAAATTAGTGCCAAACAGGCCTCCTAATGTCCAGTGTAGTGTTCTTTCCCTTAATCCCAACTATATCTCACATCATCAATGCCGTGCTTTCCCTTCGATTGGCACTATACACTAGGCATCTTGTGGTGACCATGTGCTTGGAATACCAAGGATAAGGTAAATATTCCATCTCCCACCAATATCAGATTTTGATTTTTCATTGTTTAGTATGCCAGCTCTGTAAATTCCTATGCATTTCATCCAATGAAATGTATAGTTACTATTTATGTTGTTGAACGAAGGTCTTTCCAGTTCATAATTCATTGTTCTTGCAAATTTCTACACAGAAATAAAATTGACTATATCTATGGAAATAAAGGATGAGGAAGTTTAATATCATTAGTCAGAATAAGTTTAGGGCCTATTGATTGCATATAAATAAGTTCAAGTTGAAGCTGAATAGCATTAAAACACATCTACAAGAGCCAAGTATAATCTTGAGTATGTCCCACCTGAATTTAAAGACCATCTGAAAGATAGATGTGACACACTGAATATTAATGACTGAACAACAGACCAGCTGTGAAAAGACATCAAGGACATTCACTAAAGCTAATTGAAGAAATGATAAAGTAAAATAACTGAATACAAAATTTAAAATACAGCTCAAGAAGACAACATATTATGATGAAATGTGCAGAGACCTGAAGTTAGAAAACCCCAAAGGAAGAACACACTCAGTATTTCTCAAACTGAAAGAACTGAACAAAACAGTCAAGTCTTGTGTTGAAATATTGAAGGTTTCTATGGGCAAAATATTGAAAGATGCAGGAAGTATTGAAAAAAAGATGGAAGGAATACACAGAATCACTGTACCAAATAGAAGTGTTTCACATTCAACCATTTCAAGATATAGCTCAGTATCAAAAACTAATGTTACTGAAGTAAGAAGTCTAAGTTGCACTGAAAGCATTAGCAAAAAGCAAGACCTCAGGAATTCATGGGATACCAATTGAAATGTTTAAACAAATTGATTTAGTGTTAGAACATTCACTAGTCTATGGCAAGAAATTTGGAAGACAGCTGCTTGGTCAACTGATGGGAAGAGATCCATGCCTGTGCCCTTTCCAAAGAAAAATAACACAACTGAATGTGGAACTTTTAAAACAGTATCTACTACTATCACATGCAAGTAAAATTTTGCTGAAGATAATTCAAAACAAGTTACAGCCAAGTTTCAGGGAGCTGCCAGAAATTCAAGCTGGATTCAGAAGAAGATGTGGAATGAGTGATATCATTGCTGATGTCAGATGGCTCTTGTTTGAAAGCAGAAAATACCAAAAAGATATTTACTTGTGTTTGTTTTGTTGTTGTTTTTGGGTGGGGTTTTTTTTTTGGGGGGGGAGGACTATGTAAAGGATCACGACACACTATGTGTAACATTGAGAAGAATGGGAATTTCAGAACACTTAATTTTCCTCATGGGGAACCATAAGTAAAGACCAAGAGGCTGTCATTCAAATAGAACTAAGGAATGCTGAATGGTTTAAAAATATGTATGCTGAACCAGTGGTGTGAGTGGCGATACTGGGAGGGTAGAGGGAGAGTGAGTAGGAAAGAGGGAACTAATTACAAGGAACTATATGTGACCTCCTCCCTGAGGGATGGACAACAGAAAAGTGGGTGAAGGGAGACATCGGACCGGGCAAGATATGACAAAATAACAATTTATAAATTATCAAGGGCTCATGAGGGAGGGGGGAGCGGGGGGGCAAAATGAGGACCTAATGCTGGGGGCTTAAGTGGAGAGGAAATGCTTTGAGAATGATTAGGGCAATGAATGTACAAATGCGCTTTACACAATTGATGTATGTATGGATTGTGATAAGAGTTGTATGAGCCCCTAATAAAATGATTTTAAAAATATGTATGCTGAAACAAATAATACAAGAAACTGGACTACATGAAGAATAATGGAGCATCAGGAATGGAGCAAGACTCATTATGCAATATGCACATAACACAACCTTGCTTACTGAAAGTGAAGAGGACTTGAAGCACTTACTAATGAACATCAAAGAATATAGCCTTCGATATGGATTACAACTCAATATGAAGAAAACAAAAATCCTCATACCTAGACCAGTAAGCAACACCATAACACACAGAGAAAGTTATGGTTTTTATTTTACTTGGCTCCACCATCAACCTTCATGGAAGCAGCAGTCAAGAAACCAAATGAGAGATTGAATTGCGCAAGTCTGTTGCCAAATACCTCTTTAAAGTGTCAAAGGTCAAAGATATGAAAGTTGGACAATGAATATGAGAGATTGAAGTATAACTGATGCATTTGAATTTTAGTGTTGGCGAAGAATATTGAAATTACCATGCACTGCCAAAGAACAAATCATCTGATTGGAAGAAGTACAGCTAAAATGCTCCTCAGAATCAAGGATAATGAGAAAGACTTCATCTCACATACTGTGGACATGTTATTAGGACAGATCAGTCCCTGAGAAAGGACATCATGCTTTGTAAATTGTTCGGTGAAAAAAAAAAAAAAAAGAAACCCCCCAACAAGATGGATTAAAATAGTGGTTGAAACAATGGGCTCAGCTAAAAAAACAAGTGTGAGGATAGTTCTTCATTCTGTTGTACAAAGGTCACCACAAGTTGGCATCTAACGACATCAACAATCCATCCTAGAACCTTCCTTTGATGGTACAGATTCCAGTCTGGTTTTAGGATGACCAAGCTGAGGCTTATGAAAATTTATCAGCTGGCCAGCACCGTGCAAAACTTTGTAATACCCTTTGACTCGCAGGAACTTTTGCTTTCCTTCCACTGTCCTTTCTCTCATTTCCCCCCATTTCTCGGAACACTCTCATGGAAAGAAGCTATAGCCATAGAAAAGGCTAAGATTTAAAAATTATTTTGTATTTCCCAGCCCCTCCTCTGTCTTCTTACCATACTAACATCTCTCTGCTCTGAGAAAATCCAAGGGTGCTAAAGATGTTCAGAGGCCTAAGTGACCTCTTAAGAGCTCCCCTGGACGTTGAAGCTTCATGCAGCTATATTAGCAGTAGACCCCTAACTGTGGAGTCAACATTAGTGCTTGGCTCAGCTCCGAGAATCTAAGCGGTATTGATCCTACCAGCCCGTCAAGTAATCAATTAGTTGTATTGATTCCCTGTCATCTGCCCTGGGTAGACCCACCCAGGTTCCCTTCTTAATATTGCTGATTAGACTGCAAATAGACCCACCCAGGTTCCCTTCTGAATATTGTTGATTGGACTGAAAACAGCATTTTATGGAGACAGAATTCTTGGAGTGCTGTCTGCAAGGAGCTGCTCAAACTAGCTACCTTCTTAGCCCCCAAACTATCCTCAAAGATAGATAGTTTTCTCAAAGAGAAGCATTCTGTCTGGCTGCAGTCCCAGGGAAAAGGAGCTAATCATTTCTGCATTTGTTTCTTGTTGCTGTTTGAAAGGCATTGATTCTTCATGGAAACAGAACTTGGAAAATTAACCATCTGATCCCCTGTCACTCCTTCTTTGGTTGCAGATTATTGAGTCAGTCATATGTTTTCAAGGTGGGTGCAGAGGGTACTAGCCTAACAAGGAAACAGCACGTAAGTTTTAGACACTATTCCCCAGCCCTAGCTGCACATTCACTGCTCCTGGTTCTGGGCTTGGGCTTCTTTTTTCAGGATCCCAAGAGATTTAAGGCATAAATGCTGAAAGTGAACAGGTGAAGAAGACAAGGAAGTGAATTGGTGAAGAACGAGATCTGCAACCTTGTCCTAAACCTGCTGTGAACTAAGTCTGTGAACTTGGGATTTACTGTCTTCATCTGTATATAGCAAGAGGATTGCTGATCTACCTTTGCTTAATGCCTCTAGATACCTAGTGATATGGGACAAGAGTCACTCTGTGGAGACAATGAGATAGATTTGGGGTAGGAGGCAATGCCTTAGAGATCAAGAGGGCCATTGTGTAATGTCATCACCTCATTGAACACTGGAAGAACACTCTAAAAAAACCCCAAATTGGCTGCATTGAGTCAATGCTGACTCATAGTGATCCCTTGTGGGTTTCCGAGACTCTGTTTATGGAAGTAGAAAGCCCAGTCTTTTTCAGACAGAACTGCTGTGGGTTTCAAATCGTCGATCATGTGTGCGGATCACAGCCGACCGTGTAACCACTATGCCACCAGGGGAGACCACCCTAAAGCTGTCAATTACCTCTTCTTGCATGAGAGGCAGCTTGAGATTTAGTTACTGTTTATAGAGTATGAGGACAACGTAAATGGCCCAGAGGGTAGAGAGAAAAGCTGATCCATGGGGATGATCTCCAAGGTGGTCCCACAGGCCTCCAGAAGAGAGAAAATCAGGAGTAGGAAAGCAGAACAGGAGAACTGAGTAGAACATTTTTGCCAGAGGTCTGTCAGGCATCATTGTGCCATGGAGTAGAATTCCGAAGACTGAGATATTGTGGGGTACCAGCCCTACAATCGAATGGGTCCAAGGGGTGGTTGTGTAATTGAGGGGTAAAATTAAAGAGATATCAGACAAGATAAAACATGTGATTGTTCACCTCTGGGACCTTCATAATTTCAGGAGCCAGATCCAAGCAGAGAGAGAGAATATATTTCCAACCAAGGCTGATATATACTCAGGGGATGTGCAAGCCCCTCTAATTATAGGTTACCACATATGCAACAAAGTGGGCTGTACCCTAACCCTAAAAGTACCTTTGTACATTGGAGGAGTAACCTAACACCAGTGCCCGGGGCAGATAAAGGGGGGGAGGGGCTGTCCTCAGAGCTTAGAGAGCAATAGCACGTGTCTGCTCCTATAGATAAAGCTGCTGGCTACACAGCAATCAGCCCTGTGCTTGTAAGAGATAATTTTAAGGTAGCGCTATTATGGGAAGTTATAGTGGGGAACAATATTAATTATGAAAATGTCATTGGGACTCACCTCCAACTCACAAGGGTGAAGGTCTCCCTCCACCCCAGAAACGCAGCCTGCCGGGCTACTTAATACATATGAGATTAAAGGATTCATCCGTATACACTCCCCATTCTCCGTTCCCCACAAGGTGTTAATTCTAGCTCTGATGTATGAACGCTTGATATGTTTGTTTCCTCTCTGAGCTTGTTTCCCAATTGATGATATTTTTCTTTAAACTTTTCTTGTGAATTAGGTGAAGGCTTACAGAGTAGATCATAGTTTTCCATAGCAATTTCCATAGTTGTCTGCAATTCAGACACAGTCTCATTCAACTCATCCATTGCCATCCCCTCTATTGCATATCCCACTTCCTATGCCCACTGTTTCCACCCTGCCTTCTTTCACAACCCTGTTAATTTTTTCTGGAGTAAATGCTTCCCTTTTTATCTTAAATGGTTAGATCATCATTCTAGCATAGAAGTGAGTTCTGTTTCAGACCTGAAGTGTAAGGGTCATAGTCTTGGGTGGGGGGCAGTATCCTACTACTCTCTATTTGACTTGTAAGTCTGATTTTCAGTTCTGTTCCACATTTTTGTCTCACTCTAATCAGGACCTTCTAATGTGATCCTTTTCCAAGCAGTGGTAGTAGTAGTAGCTGGGCACCATCGGGTTCTTCGGCTCTCAGAGTTATGGAGACTGATGTTTGCATGGTCCATTAGTCCATTGGGTTGTTTCCCTCTGTGTTTTGATTTTTGTCATTCTTCTTTCCTCTGGAAAAGGTGAGATCAAAATTTCTCCTTACATGGTGTGTTAGTCTGGGTAGACTAGAAACAACAAGAACAACCAAGGGAGACTCATATGTGTATAAGAGGGAGTTTTAGAAGAAAGGGCAACTGTACATTAAGAAAGCATCCCAACCCAGTCCAGTCCAAGCCCATAAGTCTGATCTTAGACCATATGTCCGATACTACTCTATAATGTCCTCGTTAGACTCATGAAACACATGCAGGGCTATCACAGGCCAGTGGGAAGAAAGCATTTGGATCCAGTGGTGTTGTAAGCATCTCAGAACTGGCAGGGGTTTCCACGTGGCATCTCCAGTTCCCAGGGCATGGGGTCTATCAGCAAAGAATGTTGCTTTTAATGTGAAAATCTTTTCTTGACTTTTTGTGTAGTCTTATACAGTATTTGCCCTTTTGTGATTGATGAATTTCACTCAGTATAAAATCTTCCTGGGTCATCATGTTCTGAGGTGTTTCACAGATTCATCATTATTCTGCAACATTGTGTATAAAAAATATGGAGCAATACCTTTAAAAAAATCATTTTACTGGGGGGCTCTCATAAATCTTATAATAATCCATTATTCAATGGTATGAAGCACACTTGTACATATGTTGCCATCAATGTTTCTAAAACAATTTCTTTCTACTTGAGCCCTTGGTATTAGTTCCTCTTCTTTCAGCCTTTTAAAAGATTTTTTTAGTGAGGTATTTCCAAGGAATGCCTCACTTAAAAACAAATAAACAAGAACAACTCATTGCCATTGAGTCATAAAAATTCTTATTTCCAAGTGATGGAAATCATGGATTTTTAAAACTTCGCTGTTTTCCAATTGTTTGTGTTGTTTTGAAAATGTGTAGCTCTTTTAATAAGTAGGAAAATAACTGCGTTTTAAAAAATGGTGGTGGAAATATACATAACAAGATATATGCTACTTGAACAATTTATATATGTACAATGCAGCGACATTAATTTTGAGAGCATTCTTTAAGTTGTGCAGCTATTCTCACTATAATTTTCAAAATAATCCCACCACCAGCATAAACTCAATGTCCCCAAAGCAAACATTTTTCCTGTCTTTCCCACTGCTGGTAATCACTATTCATTTTTGCTTTTGGTATGTTTGCTTATTTCATATAAGTGATATCAGAGTATTTATTTTGGGGTTTGTGTGTGTGTATGTGTGTGTGTGTGTGACTGCAATTTTCATTCAGCTTGATGTTTTTAAGTTCTGTCCATGTTATAGCATGCATCAAGACTTCATTTATCTTTATGGCTGAGTAGTATTATATTGTTTGCATATATCACATTTTCTTTATTCAGTCATCTGTTGATGAACATTTACTTGTTCCTACCCGTTGGCTATTGCAATAATGCTGCAATGAATATTGGTGACAGTTTTCTGTTTTCAGTCATGTCTTTACTAGAATTTTTATTTTTACTACTTTACTACTTAATTTTTTTTCTACTTTAATGCTTTACTAGTATATACCTAGAATTACGGTTTCTAGGTGATGTGGTAGGTCCAAATTTACCTTTTTAAGGAATGACCAAATTGTTTTCCATACTGATTATGTCATTTTAAATTCCCACCAGCAATGGACAAGAGTTCCAGTTTCAACACAATTTTGAGACACCTGTTGTTTTCTGTTTTGTCAATCACTGTCATTCTAATAGGAATGAGGAGGTATCTCATTGTGCTTTTGATTTGCATCTTTCTAATGGCTTTTACACAGTCCTGGTGGCATAATGAGTTACCTGCTGGGCTATTAACTTCCAGGTCAGCAACCAAGAAATGCAGGAAGAAATCCTATTCATAGCCAACAGAGAGATGCAAATCAAATCGGCACTAACACACCATCTCACCCCAGAGTTATAAGCAAAGTTCAAAACTACAGACAACAACAAATGCTAGTAAGAACGTAAAGAAGCTGGGATCTGTTTACATGTTGGGTTGCTAACTGCAAGGTCAGAAGCTTGAAACCACCAGCTCCTCCTTGGAAGAAAGACAGGGCTTTCTACTCCCACAAAGAGTTACCGTCTTGGAAACTCATAGGAGGCAGCTCTGCCCTGTTCTATAGGGTTGTTATGAGTTGGCATTGACTTGATGGGCGTGAGATTGGTTTTGGTGTTTGGTTGGGTCAGGCACTCCTCAGGCCCCAAAGTGGCATCCTTGTTCTTCAAGACTTTAAAGAGGTCTTGTGTAGCATATTTGTCCAAGGCAATATCTTGTTTGAATTCTTGAGTGCCGCTTCCATGAGTATTGATTGTGAATAGAAGGCAAATGAAATCCTTGACAACTTTAATCTTTTATCCATTTATCATGATGTTATCTGTTGGTCAGGTTGTAAGGATTTTTATTTATTTTTTTACTTTGAAATGTAATCCACATTGAAAGCTGTATTATTTGATCTTCATCAATAAATGCTTCAAATCCTCTTCCCTTTTCAGCAAGGAAGGTTGTGTCATATGCACATTGCAGGTTGTTAATGACTCTTCCTCTGTATATGATGCCTCATTTTCTTCCGTCATTCCAACTTCTTGTAGTATTTTTTCAGCATACAGATTTAATCGGTATAGTGAAAGAATACAATCTTGTGGCACACCTTTCCTGATTTTAAACCTTTCAGTAACCCCTTGTTCTCTTTGAACGACAATTCTTGGTCTATGTACAGGTTCTGCATGAACACAATGAAGTGTTCTGCAATTCTCATTCTTCTCAATATCATCCATAGTTTGTTATGATCCACACAGTCAAATGCCTTGGTATAGTCAATAAAACACAAGTAAACATCTTTCTGATATCCTCTGCTTTCAACTGAGTTCCATCTAACATCCCTCATGCCACATCCTTTACTGAATCCTGCTTGAATTTCTGGCAGCTCCATGTTGATGTACGGCGGCAGCATTTAAGTTATTTTCAGTAAAATTGTTCTTCCATGCGATATTGTTTGAAAAGTTTCACAATCTATTGGGCCACTTTTCTTTGGAAAAGATCACGACAAGTAAGTTGGCCAGATAACCGTCTTCCAAATTTCTTGGCATAGATGAATGAGTGCTTCCAACACTACACCAGTTTCTTTATATTAAATGTTTCAATTCATTAATTCCTGTAGCCTTATTTTTTGCCACTGTCTTCAGTGCAGCTTGGACTTTTCCCTTCCATAGCATTGGCTCTTGATCATATGCTACCTCATGATATGATGGAATGTCGACCAATTCTTTTGGCACAGTGAGAACATTCCTTCCATCTCCTTTTGATACATCCCAAATCCTTCAATATTTTCCCCATAGAATCCTTCAACATTTCAACTTGAGGCTTGAATTTGTTCTTCAATACTTTCAACTTGAGATATGCTGAATGTATTCTTCCTTTTTCATTTTCTAATTCAAGTCTTCATGCATTTCATTTAAAAAATCATTTTATTGGGGACGTGTACAACTCTTATCACAATCCATAAATACATCCATTTGTCAAGCACATTTGTACGTTTGTTGCCATCATCATTCTCAAAACATTTGCTTTCACTTGATCCCTTGGTATCAGCTCCTCATTTTTTCCCCTTCCCTCCCTGCTCTCCCCTCCCTCACGAACCCTTGATAATTTATGGATTATTATTATTTTGTCATATTTTACACTGTTCAATGTCTCCCTTCACCCACTTTTCTGTTGTCAATGCTCCAGGGAGGAGGTTATATGTAGATCCTTGTAATTGGTTCCCTTTTTCCACCTCACCCTACCTCCAC
>NW_022103931.1:1865015-1866003 GCF_000313985.2 Echinops telfairi | reverse complement strand
CCCTACCAGGCCTCCTACACCCTCCTTACTACCAATGTGGATCACTTGTTCCCTTGGGTTTGTTAACACCACTTGCTTTCACCCCACCTCACCCACTCTCATGGACCCCCATAACCATCAGTCCCATTGTTTTCTCCTCCATATTGTTCATCCAGCCTATTTTATTTAGATAGACCTGCATAGATAATAACATGTGCGTTTCATTTTAATGCTTTATTTTGTATTCTTGAGCTGCCATTTGAAAATTTCCCTTCAGCTTTTTTTCTTTATTATTTTTCCATTTGCTGTAGCTACTCTGTAAGAGCAAGTTTCAGAGACTCTTCTGGTATCCACTTTGGTATTTTCTTTCTTTCCTATATTTTTAATGACCTTTGCTTTCTTTATGTAGGATGTACTTAATGCCATCCAAAACTCATCTGGTCTTCTATCGTTATTATTATTTTGGGGGGTCTTCTATCATTGTTTAATGTGCTGAATATGTTCTTGAGCTGGTCTCAATCAAGGTGGGATATACTCAAGTTAGTACTTTGGCACTCATGGACTTGTTACAATTTTCTTCAACTTCAACCTGAAGTTGCATATCAGTGATATATGGTCCATTACACAGTTTCCCTGTGGCTTTGTTTTGAGTGATCACATTGAGCTTCTCCATAGATGCAGTCCATTTGATTTCTGTGCATTTCATCTGGAAATGTTCAAGTGTATAATCTCCATTTATGTTGATGAAAAAAGCAAAGGTAAGTAAAAACAAACTAAAAGGAAAATACAATTAGTAAAACTAAGGAAGGGGAAAATAAAGTAAAAGAGGAAAGAATTTTAAAGAAAACTAAGAAAAAGAAAATGGAATGGATAAAAGAAATAAGAAACAGACAAAAAGAAAGGGAAAACAGAGACACAGAAAGGCATCAAAGAACAAAAAATCATATCATCGTGTGCTCACTTCCATGATATGATTGCTGAAGACAAATGGGTGCATAAGCAAATGTGG
>NW_022103931.1:1853647-1864345 GCF_000313985.2 Echinops telfairi | reverse complement strand
AACTATCAAGGGCTCATGAGGGAGGTGGGAGCGGGGAGGGAGGGGAAAAATGAGGACCTGATGCCAGGGGCTTAAGTGGAGAGTAAATGTTTTGAGAATGATGAGGGCAATGAATGTACAAACGTGCTTTCCACAATTGATGTGTGTATGGATTGTGATAAGAGTTGTATGAGCCCCTGATAAAACGATTTAAAAAAAACAAGAGGAGGGAAAGAAAAGGGAAAATTAAACAAAAGAGAAAATAGTTGTGGGACTAGGCATCTGGTATATGCTGGCACACTTGGACAGTTGAGGAGCTGCAGGGTAGTGTGGAAGGGGCTGGGACACTGGTTCTAGATAGAGTTCCTGCTAGTCTCTATGTTGCCTGGATCAGTGCACCTATGCTAGAAACAGTTCGAGGCAACTCAGATGGTGACCGGGGTCAGAAAATAATTCTTTCAGGCCAGAAGGCAGCTGAGGACAGAACTTCTGGTTATGGAAGGTGTTCCCTAGCATACAGGGAACATGAAGGATCATGGACTGCATGTTCTGCTAGTCTTCTGAGTGGGAATTCATGTGCCAGAAAACATGGGTGTGGTTCATCCGGCCCCCAGTCCAAGAGAGCAGAGCTCCTGCCTCAGGCGGTTCAGAGACGACACAGGAGGGGAAGATGTTACAGGCCACTGAGTGGGTGAGAGTTAGGGCTGGCCACACTTCTGGTCACCAAGAGGTTGTGGGGAACAAGGGAGGATCCCACAGTTCTTGTTGCGAGCCACCATTGTTGCCAGACAGCTGTCTGGATGGAATGCGCCTTACAAAAAGTTCAAGATGACCACATCTTATCTGGCTAGCTTATAATTCACCCTTCTCTCTCCTCTTTCACAGTTTTTGTTCAGGTTTTTCCTCCTAGTTGATATTTAATCCACTTCTCTATCCTTTCCTCAGAAGCTCAGGATTCCAAGATTATCATTTGTATGTTTCATTAGGTCTCTCATGACTTTGATGTAGAAGGTCTATGTAGCATGTCTGCCTAGTTCGCCATCTAGCCAGAAGTCTCCCCAGGCATATCTGAGTGCCTTCTAGCCTAAGTGGCCATCTTCCAACAATATATCAGACTATGTTTCACTGTTATTCATAAGTTTCCAATATCACAGCAATAGGCAAGCCACTACAGTACAACAAATTTTCAAATGAGTGGATTATTTGTCATTAAAAACAAACAAACTCACTGCCATCGAGTTGATTCCAAATCAGAGTGACCATATAAAGACAGAATAGAGCTGCTCCTCTGTCATGTCTATCTATATAGATAGGCAGGATAAAGTATCCTGATGAGAAAACAACGGGACTAAAGGTTCCAGGGAGGTAGGGGAGAAGAGGAAGTGTGGGAAAATGAAGGGGGAGGCAACAACTCAGGGACAAGGGAACAGCAAGAGATCTAAAATCGATGGCCCGGAGGGCATAGAATGCCTGGTGGGATTCGATCAAGTGCACTGTAGCTGAGAGGAAGTACAGAGAGCCAAATGAAGGTCAAACGTGATTGTGGGAAAGGAGGAAAGTAAAAGGAAATAGAAGAACTAGAAGGCAAAAGACATTTTTAGAGGTATAAACATACCTCTATAAATGCACATATGTGATAGATATATTACATATATATCAATATATAAAATGCAAATATATAACAATAGGGATATTGGTCTATGTACATAAATTTATAGGTTAAATATTAAAGTAGCAGACAGACATTGGGTCTCTACTCATGTCCTCCCTCAACATAAAAACACTCATTTCTAATAACCTGGCATTCTGTGATGCTCACTTTTCTGACATGATTGCTGAAGACAAAATGGGTACATAAGCTAATGTGGTGAAGAAAACTGATGGTGCCCATCTATTACAAGATCTAGCAACTGGGCTCTTACAGGCTTTAAGTTGAATAAGTGGCCATCTAGCAGGGAAGCAACAAAACCCACATGGAAGCAACAAGCCAACCTGTGTGATGATGAGGTGTCGATGGGATAAGGTATCAGACATCAGAAGACCCAAAACAAACAACCATTTAGATGTGAACGAGGGGAGGTTGGAATGGAGACCCAAAGCCCATGTGTAAACAATTGGACATCCCCTCACAGAAAGATCACAAGGAAGGGATGAGCCAGCCAGAGTGCAGCAGAGCACCAATGAAACACAACATTCCTCTAGTTCTTTAATGCTTACTCCCCCACCAACTATAAGGACCCCAGTTCTATCTTACAAATATGGCTAGACCAGAACATGTACCCTGGTACACATAAGAGCTCTTGACACAAAGAATCCAGGACAGATAAACCCCTTAGGACCAATAATAGGAGTAGCAATAGCATGAAGGTAGGGGGAAGGTGGGGGGGGTTAAGGGGGAGAAGGGGAAAACGATCCCAATGATGGACATATAACACCCCCCCACCCTCTGTGGGGACTAATAACAGAAATGTTGGTGAAGGAAGACAGCTGATGGTGTGAAATATGAAAATAAAAATAATTTATAAATTATCAAGGGCTCACAAGGGTTGGAGGGTGGGGGAGGGAAGGGAAAAAAGAGGAACTGATACCAAGGGTTCAAGTTGAAAGAAAATGTTTTGGAAATGATGATGGCAACATATGTACAAATGTACTTGATACAATTGATGTATGGATTGTTGTAAGAGCTGTAAGAGCCCTCAATAGAATGATTTATCAATTTTTAAAAAAGAAACTTCCCCTATGGGTTTCTGAGACTGTAACTCTTTACAGGAGTAGAAAATCTCATATTTCCCCTGAGGAGCACCTGGTGGTTTCAAACTGACAACCTTGTGGTTAGCAATCCAACTTGTAACCCACTATGCCAGGGAAATGAAAATAAAAATCTTAATGAGAGATCATTTAACCCCCACTGAGATGGCTGTGATCAGAAAAATGGAAAACAAAAAAGTTACCAAGTATGTTGAGAAGTTGGAACCTTCATTATTTACCATGAGATTGTAAAATGCTGTAGCCAATATGGAGAAGTTTGACAATGCCTCAAAATGTTAAATATATATGGGGGTGTTAGAGCAACAGTAATCTAAGAGGAATTACTAAGAGGCAGAAGAAGGGCGAGTGTGATGGTGGGAACAGGAAACAGAGGAAAGATCTAGGGAGCAAAGCTGTGGATAGAGATATAAACATAGGTGTGTACACATGTAAATATATTAATTCATAAAAATAGAAGTATTGGCATATGTACATGTATTTATATGGCAATACACTGAGGTAGTGGCTTAAGCTCTGTCTCAACACAAGAACACTTTGTTCTAACAACCTGGCATTCTCTGATACTCATCCTCCCGTCACAATCACTGAAGACAAAATGGGGGCACAAGCAAATGCAGTGAAGAAAGTTGATGGTGCCCGGCTATCAAAAGATATAACATCTGGAGTCTTAAAGGCTTGAAGTTAAATAAGCGGCCATCTAGGTTAGAAGCAACAAGCCCACAAGGAAAAATCACGCCAGCCTGTGAGATGAGATGCTGATGGGATCAGGAAACAGGCATCAGAAGACCCAAATTAAATGAACAAACACAAAAAACCATATTTTTGAGAACAAGGGGTGTCGGAGCAGAGACCCCAAACCTATTTATTAAACAATGGGTCATCCCCTCACAGAAGGGTCACAAGGGTGAGTCAACCAGGGTGTAGTTATAGAACTGATGAAACACACAATATCCCTCTGGTTCCTTGAGGCTTCCTCACCCCGTACTATAATGACCCAAGTCCTGCCTTCCACTTCAGGCTAGACCAGAGCCTGTACACTGGTACAGGTAAGAGCTCATGACACACGGAATCCAGGTCAGATAAACCCCTCAGGAACAGAAATGTGAGGAGTGAAACCAGGAGGGTAGGTGTAAAGGGGAGAGAGAAGGGGAGGAAGGGGGAACCGATCACCATGATTGACATATAACCACCACCACCACCCCAAGGTGGAAGAACAACAGAAACCATGGGGAAGGGAGACAGTGGTTGGTTTAAGGGGTCACGAGGATGGGAGGTGGGGAGAGGAAAAATGAGGAGCTGATCCCAAGAGCTCAAGTAGAAAGTAAATGTTTAGAAAATATTGATGGCAACATATGTACAAATATGCTTGATACAATTGATGTATGGATTGTTGTAAGAGCTGTAAGAGCTCCCAATAAAATGATCTTAAAAAAAAAAAGTTAAACATATAATTACCACACAACCTAGGAATCTTGCTCCTAAGTTTATGCCCCAAAGACTTGTAAGTAGGAATACAAACAGATAACTGTACATTAATGTTCACATCATTCACCATAGCCAAAAGTAGAAACAACCTAAATGTCCATGGGAAAATGTTGCCTATCTGTAGAAGAATCCATAAACAAACTCTGGTACATATACACGATGGAATATCACACATCCTTAAAAATCAATGATGATTCTGTCAAACACCTCATGACATGGACAAAATCGGAGGACATTATGCTCAACAAAGTTAGTCAATCTCATAGTAAATGCTTAATGACACCATCATTATAAAGGAAAAAATAAAAGACTTTTTTTACAGCAAAGGATAAGACTTTAAAGACGACAAGGCCAAGGACAGGGTAGGGAAAGGGAAAGGGAAGGTACAGGAAAGTAACAAAGGTGGGAGGGTGGACAGATATAAAAAAAGAACAAAACAGAAACACATTTATGGGGGTTTAATAGGATAATATCCCTTTTGTTGAGATGGGCTGTGCAATAATATATATAGCATGTTTTTTCTTTGTACGTGTTATAGGGGAAACGTGCTAAAAATTAATTAATTAATTTAATTAGAGAGGGAGGTCACAGTCTTAAGAACCCTCCAGATTCCTTACTCATCAGACCTCAACATTGGTCTGAGTGGTTATCAAAGGAGGACATGGAAAACTGAAATGGACGTAAGAATTATTTTGTGACACACAGCTCGTTTCAAATGACAACAAAAAGAGAAAATGTGTGGAAATGACAAATATTTTGGTACATATGTTGCAATAATAATTTTTAAATGACAACAGCATTTACAATAGTAAAATATCAAAATAATAAATGAAATTATTGAAATGCTGGTGCACTGTACACTATAACATTTACCTGGAAAACAGGAGGATGATTTATGATGTAATCCAATATAATGATAATGATGTCTCTAAAGTGAACCACAGACATATATAAACCATAGATATATGAATGGATTTTTTTTCTAAAAAATATGTAAAGTTTATGTATATGTGTTACTTAGTTTGCTTGAGGAGATATTCTTCCATTAATATTCCATATATTTTATATTTACCTTTTCCTTTGACCACTTAATTTTTATCACTGTAAAACAAAGATGTAAGCATATAAAAGAGAGCAGAGATGGTCAACTTTGGAACACCGAAAATTACAATGTAGAAATCACATGGTTCCCTAGCTGTTTTATTCACTTTCTTTTCTTTTCACTGTGCAACCTGTTTCAGTGCCTGAAGCCCATGAGGCAAGGCCAGGCAATAGTTTGGAGCTACAGTTCACTCTGGCATAAGACACTATGAGAGGCTCCTGGGGACAGGTCTGCCATAAATCCAAACCCATGCACATGAATGGATTTTTGAGCTTTTAAATGCTACTTGATTAAAGCCCTAGTAAAAGGACAATTTGTTCTTGTGACATGGCCTTGCTTGGTACTCACCTTCATGAGTTGAGCACTGAAGATATGGGTGCTAGATCAAAGTGTGGTGAAGAAATAAGATGGTGTCCAGCTATCAGGAAAAAAAAACCAACCCAAAAACAAAGCAGTAACTGGCTTCTTAAAGGCTTGCCTCAAAACAAGCAGCCACCTAAGTGAGGAGTCAGCTAAGTCGACACAGAAGAAGCACACCAGCCTGTGTGAGCCAAAGATTGTAAATAATAAAATCCAAACCCAGAGGAGGGAATGGTACCAGAGCCTAAATTCTAACCACCCAGCTTACAGAACTTTATGGATGAGAGGGGAACCCCAAAATTCATTTGCAGGTTCCCCAAGTGGATTGAGTCTCTGGTAAATCCCCACTAATCATAGTCTAGGGATGTGAATAGCCTTAATATCAGACAAAGACCATGGTAAAGTGGATTTTAGCAGTTGTAATTAGGCTGGAATGTAACACCTTTTCATCAGATCTCCCTTTTGACCCATTTTGAATTTACTTTGGTTTTTAAATATTTTCTGATTTTTTTCTAATGAAGTTTTTCTCTGTTTTATTTGGTCACTTTTCTGGGTCTTTTTTTGTCCTTGTTTTTCTCTAGGGAAGTCAGTCTGTAAAGACAGCAACTGGATTAATAATGACCGGGGGCACACAAGGGGAGATGGGGTGAGGAGAATGAGGGGTCAACAGCAAATGGATACAAGAAAAAAATATTCCAAAGTTCACTGTGGGGAGTGCGGAGGATAGTTCAGATGGCGGTAAGCCAGGTGGCTGCTGCCACTGCAATTTGTCACCAGAGGAAAGATGGCGGATCTGGAGGAGCAGTTGTCCGATGAGGAGGTGTGTATAGCAGCAAAATTCATCATTTGTGTCCCTCTAGGAGAATTTCAAGTGGTGTTTAATGATGTTTGGTCACTGCTTAACCATGATAATCTTCTCAAGGAAAGATCAGCCTACACATTTGCACTGTATAACTTGGACCAGTTTACTCCAGTGAAAATTGACAGTTAATCAGGTAGTAATAACAGAACATGGTGACTTGGGAAATGGAAAGTTTTTGGAGTCCCCAAACAGGATGTTTTTCAAATTTGATCACCTAAGAAAGGAAACAATTGTTCCGAGACCTTACAAAGCAGAAAATGCAGTGGAATCCTGAAGAACTTCACTAGAGACCTCTCTGAGATTGTATGTGAAAGAACATTACCCAAATGGGGTCTTCCCTCTACATGGTAACAAAAGGCAAGCAAACAAAAAACCATGCATATAAAGCCATCAATTCCAAGCAAAACACTTTTGGAATGGTCATTGGCAGTCAGAGTGGAAGTGTACAATCACTCCTTCAACCCCTCAAATGGTTTTTATCTGGAAAATTCAGGTTCATTATTATGAAGTGGCAATGTTCAGCTAGTGACTCATAAAGACATACAAGACCCCCTAACAATGTCTAATGAAGTGTGGGCAACAAAATAATTTATCAAGATTGTAGAAGCTGCAGAAAATGAATACCAGATTGCCATCAGTGGGCAGTAAGAATTACCAGACAACGTCGGACACTACTTTCAAACTCTTACATCGACATTGCCAGTTACACGCACCAAGATCGATTGGAATAAGATCTGAGTTTCAAGATCAGCAGAGATGCCAAATGCATATGATGAACATTGGATCTTTTTATGCGTTTGTGTTTATGAAAAAAATTATTGCGAAAGTATTTGAAATTGCTAGTTGGGCTGTCGCCACTTAAATCATTGTAATTAATTAGCTTGGTTAGAGCACAAAGCTTCACTAGTCAGCCATTATTTTTTACTTCTTTTGTTCAGAGAGGATTGAAAATCAGTTTAATTTCAATGTCATTTACTTTCGGTTAGACCTTTCTTCAAATGAAGAGATGATTTCTGTAGTTTATGGTTAAATATTTTTCAAGTATTTCAAAAACATTTTACTCACTGTCACGTTAAAATCATTGTCTTTTGGCTTATGAAGTGGGTAACTTTTGACATTAGCCTAGTTCTTTTTAAAAAAAATTATTTTATTGGGGACTCTTACAGCTTTCATCACAGTCCATAAATCCATCTATTGTGTGAAGCACATTTGTACAAATGTTGCCATTATCATTTTCAAAACATTTTCTTTCTACGTGAGCCCTTGATATCAGTTCATTTTCCCCTCTCCCACCCACCCTCTCTCCCTCATGAACCCTTGAGAATTTATCTTTTTTTTTCATGTCTTACACCAAACCCTGTCTCCCTTCACTCACTTTTCTGTTCTTTGTCCCCATGGGAGGGGGTTATGTGTAGGTCATTGTGTTCCATTCGCCCTTTGGCCCTCCACCTTCCCCTTCCCCTCCTGGTATCTCTACTCTCATTATTGTTCTCGAGGGAATCTGTCCTGGATTCCCTGCATTACAAGCTCTTAACTGTACTAGTGTATATGCTCTCATCTAACCAGATTTGTAAGGTAGAATTAGGGTCATGATAGTGGGGGAGAGGAAGCATTAAAGAACTAGAGGAAAGTTGTATGTTTCATCAGTGCATACTGCACCCTGACTGGCTCATCTCTTGTGACCCTTCTGTGAGGGGATGTTCAATTGCCTACAGATGGCCTTTGGGTCTCCACTCCACCCTCCCTTTCATTCACAGTGATATAATTTTTTGTTCTGGGTCTTCGATGCCAAATACCTGATCCAAACGACACCTCATGATCACACAGGGTGGTGTGCTTCTTCCATGTGGGCTTGGTTGCTTCCCAGCTAGATGGCCGCTTGTTTATCTTCAAGTCTTTAAGGCCCCAGGCGCTATATCTTTTGATAGCCGGGCACCATCAGTTTTCTTCACCACATTTGCTTATGCGACCAATTTGTCTTCAGCAATTGTGTCAGGAAGGTGAGCATCACAGAATGCCAGGTTATTAGGAAAAAATTTTCTTGTGTGGAGGGAGTACTTCAGTAGAAGCCCAATGTCCTTCTGCTACCTTAATACTAAACCTATAAATATATATACATAGACCTATTTCCCTATCATTATGAATAAATATATTTGTATATATACATGCCTGTATTTAGACCTCTGTAAATGTCCGTTGCCTCCTAGTTCTTTCCTCTATTTCCTTTTACTTTCCTCTTGTCCCACTATCATGTTTGACCATCATTTGAGTTTCAGTAATTCCTCTTGGTTACATTGCATTTGATCAAGCTCCATCAGGCATCCTATACCCTTCTCGCCAATGATTTTAGATCACTTGTTGTTCCCTTGTCCCTGGGTTTGTTGGCACCCCCATTCCTTTCTCCCACCTCCCCCTCTTCCTTGTTCCCCCAGACCATCGGTCCCTTTGTTTTCTCCTCTGGATTGTGTATCCCACCTACCATATCTAGATAGACATGCAGAAACAATAATACGTACAAAAGCAAAACAAATGGCAACAACAAAAAAGAAAAGCGTATAAATAGTTCTAGGTCTATTGACCTTTATGTTTTCCAGTCGAGTCTGATGGGGTGTCACGTCCTGGCCCCAAAGTCTATTTTTGGTATTCCTTGGGGACTTCATTGCGTTGCTCTCCTTGCTGCTCTGCTGCACGGCCTTAGTGTTTCACCCCAGTGTGGTGCGGTCAGATCAGGCCCAATCCCTGCATCGTGTTTCCAGTGTTGGCCCCTGTAGTGCTATGGGTCAGTGAGGGACATTGTGTCTCATGGTGGGGATGGCACTATGGTCCTCTCTGTGCATTGGCTGCTCTGAGCAGGAATATCGTCCCTGGTAGCCCAGTTCTTTTTAATGGGATCAATAATGGACGTCTAGTTGAAGGTGGCTGATGGATTTAGCCATATATGCTGCCAAAGAAGTCGTCTACCTTTCCCCCTCACTTCTATGAATGTAAGACTGAGATTAGAGCAAAAAATGTTGGGCATAACAATTGTGTTCAAACCTTATGAGAATGTTATTTAGCAAGTTTAGTGTTTAACTGAACTTCTAAAAACAGGGTCAAGGTCTAATGCTGTTTTGAGATTCTGGAATCAAATGAGAATACATATTTTTTTTAAAAGTTCATTGTGGTGATGAATGTACAACTCTTCTTAATGTGATTGAAATATTGAATTGTATGATATGCTAATTTTGTTAGTGAAACTATTTTAAAAATAAGAAAATACTTTAAAACATACCTGAAAGAAATTAAGGAAAGGCTGTATCAATGGAAAAAGCATTCCATGATCATGGATTAAAAAAAAACAAACAACTCACCACCATCGAGTCAATTCTGACTCATAATGACTCTATAAGACACAGTTGAACTGCCCCTGTGGGATTCCAAGACTATAACTCTTTACATGGATTAGAAAAATTTAATATTGTTATGATGTCAGTTCTACCTAAAGCAAGATATAAATTCAACATAAATACTATCCAAATTCCAACAGCCTTTATCTTTGCAGAAATGGAAAAACGAATCCTCAAACTCATATATCACAAGGTGCTTTGAATACGTGAAACACTCTTGAAAAACAGAACAAAATAAGCTTCCTGATTTTAGAATATGCTGCAAAGCTACAGTGATTAAAACCATTCAGTACTTGTATCTTAATACTCATAGACATGTAAATCAATTGAATATAATTGAAAGTTCATATATGAACCTACACATCTATGGCCAATTGATTTTCAGCAGAACACCAACTCTATTCAATGAGGAAAGAATATGAAGGGGTACCCCCCCCCTAAAAAAAAGCCAAACAGATTTATTTATTTATTTATTTTGTAGAAGCTTGTCTTTATTTCCCATCAACCTAATTTCCATGGAGGAACAGTTTAGGACCACTCAGTGGTTGTTCCTACCCACTCAGTGGCCTGAGCAGTGGGAGCTGCGGACCAGTCTTCAGTTGCGGGCTGAGCGCTCCAGTCTTCATTGGGGAACCGCTGGATCGGCACGGAGGGCACCAGTCCATTCGCCCTGAAACTCTTCCTTGGTCACAGCCTTTTCAGCAGCTGCCTGCTCTTCCTTTTCAATCTCCTCTGGGTCTCTGTAGAAGTAGAGA
>NW_022103931.1:1843004-1850387 GCF_000313985.2 Echinops telfairi | reverse complement strand
TTTTTTTTAAAAGAAAGAAAGAGCTTTGTTTACAAGAGCAATTGAATATTGAGAAAATATCCCAGCCCAGTCCAGATCAAGACCATAAGTCCGATTAGCCCATATGTTCGGTACCAATGTATAAATTCCTCTTCAGACTCATGAAACACTAATGTCAAATGCAGGAACATCCCAGGCCAGTGGATGGAAAGTCTTGTGGATCCACTGTCAGTGTAAGCATCTCAGAGCTGGCATGGGTCTCCATGTAGCTCCTTCAATTCCAGGGCTCTAGCGTAGCTCCACGTGTCTTGTCATCAGGAATACCAGCAGAGAGGCTTTGTATATCTGGCCCACAGTGAGGTATTTATATCCGTGGCACCTCCAAATGAGGTCCTCAAGCTGCAACCTGATTGACAGGCAAGACTCCATCCCTTCACAAGTTGACACCAGTTTATGTAACTGCCAGAAGCAACATGCTGCTTCATGCCAAAAACTGGTCCACTAAGATGGCTGCGTGAGCAGGTGCATTGTCGTGGTGGCAAAACTGGTCTTCCAACCGCCACAAATCAGGCTTTCTTTTGGTCCCACATTGTTAAGCAATCTTTTCAAAACCTCTCAATAGAAAGTCTGACCTTTTGGAACAAACTCCAACTGCACTATGGGTCAACATTTTAACGCTGTCCTGGTAAGCTGTGTTCAAAATCACAACAGTTTCTGTGGCATTTTTTCTGAGCAGGAAACAAAATTTCAAAGTTGTACGCTGTTCTCTTAAATCGGCCATCACAAAAGAGGAGGTTCGAGGGAAAGTGTTTTTACAAAACAATTTACTGTAACCAGAGAGAATCTTCCGAGGTTACACCACTGGGTGCACTAACTCAGAGCAAGTTGCTTGATGCTCGCTTAGCAGGGAAAATACGTACTACCAAAATACGTACTACTGCTTTGCCCAGCACAATTCTGTTTTTTGGGGGGAGATGCCCCCTTGTATTTTCTGTAATGAATGGTACTGGTACAACTAATTATCCACACGCAAAATAATGAAGTTGGGCCCAGACCTCATACCACATATGAAAATCTGCTCAAAATGTATTAATGATTTAAATATAAGAGTCAAAACCATAAAACTCTTAGAACAAAAATAAGAGTAATGCTTTGGAACCTAGTTTTTGACAGTGGGTTCTTAGATATGACATGAAACACATGAAGAGCAAAAAGCAAAACTGACCAAATGGACTTAAAATAAAAAGTTTTGTTGTTGTTGCTGTTAACCAGGACATCACCTAAGTTTATTTCAGATATAACAGCAATGTTAAAATTGCCTAGTTTAATTAATTCTTGATTGCATCAAGTAAACTTAGCCATTTAAGTATTTTAAAAGTTATTCCCTCCAAAAAAAAACTGAGCGCTCTTTTCTTTTTTATTTTATTTTTTTAATTTTATTTTATTTAGTGCTTTAATGAGAATTATTATTATATTAAGGGTTTGGTGGAGGAAAATATCCAGGTAGGAATTTTCGGTGTATTAACTTCTTCAGCAAATATTTCTCAAGAACTTACTATTGATACAGTGCTATGGGTGAAACACATGAAATAATTACATCTGTATTGATGACATAATATAATTTTCAGTTCCAATATAATTTTCATCATCACCTGGCTCTTTATGAGAAATTGATGTATTAACTAATGAGGGCAGTTAATATTAACATTTGATGAAGATATCCACTATAATTTGGAACTTCTATTTTACATAAGCATATTGAAAGAAATAAAGACTATGCTAACATATTTCAAATTATTTTCTATCTCCAATATGGCAAATTGTTTCTTTTTTTAAAAAATCATTTCATTAGGGGCTCATACAACTCTTATCACAATCCATACACACATCAATTGTGTAAAGCACATTTGTACATTCATTGTCCGAGTGCGCTTTTATTTTCCACCAGCACACACCATGATTTCCCAATAGTTCTGTCTTTCAGAGGACTTTCAATGGAGGAGTAAATTGTTTAGGGAATATTTCAGAACTTTTTTCCCTAAAAAAAACAAATGGGAACAAATTATTTATTGTATAGATTTCTGTGAAGATTGTCTTAGAACCTAAATGCAAAAACATACAGTATGATTTTTACCTATTTGCCCCACAGTAAAATCTCTGTCCTAAAAATTGTGATGGGCAGTCTGTGAGTTTACCATTAATAGAATTGTCTTACTTCAAATAAGATTGTTATCATATATCAAAATAAACAAGATGGAACATTATTTCAGTATTTACTGACATGGACTAGGGCTGAGCTCCTACCTTCTCCTCCTTCCTCCTCCATAAGTGGATGCAACTATTTAATACAAGATAGATGGAGGAGAATCCACTCTCTACAAACATTTGCAATTTAGGCTAAGCCACTGACTAAAGTGGAAAAAGAAATTCTTTGATAGGGATCCTATATCCACAAGTCAAAATTTAGTTATTTCCCTCCCCTCTTGAAATAGCATGTACTTAATTGCTATGAGACAGCTATTCTGCTTTCAATAACTGCAGGACCGATTAGATAATCCAAATGAAATGGTTTTAGAAATAAAGACAGTGTCATCTTAGAAACTCATTTACATGCAAAGATCTCTATTTTGATACTAGGAAGTTTAGAAAAAGGCTGAAATTTTCTTCAAACAAATGATACGTTCTGAAACTCAAAGCACTCTTCACTTGGCAAGAGCCCACAGAAGTTTACCCATGAATGATAAAGGTGCTTTATGTTAAATCTCTTCTAACATTAGGACTGCTTAAGGACCAATACTCAAGCAACCAGTGTGCTCTTCCCACAGTTTTACTATCTTAGGATTAGCGTCCTCCATACTCACTTATCAATGATCTCCCTCCTCTCTATTATTCTCAGCACTCAGTAAGGCTGGTGAGGACTATTGTTCATTCACATTTTCCCCAGTAAGAATTTAGGATTACAAAAAATGCAACAGCATTATACCAAATCTTCTTGTCATTCACATGTTTGCAGAGATGCCTTCATTATGAAAGCAGGACGTTAAAAAAATCTGCTAAAAAATCTGAGATTATTTAACACCCCAAATGTTGGGACTATATAATCTGAACTGTGAAACAAAACAGATCTACTATACTGTGTCCTTCTTTCAGTCAAACTATCTCACAAAAGTAAGAGAATGAAAACAATGCAAACATGATATTTGAAGTCTTTAAAAGTATTAAGTATTTCAGAGGAAAGGAAAGGAGAGAGAGGAACAAGAATAGGGAGGAGGGAAAGCCTCCAAAGAAAGACGGGGGAAATCAACGGGCCTTTCTTTTATTTGACAACAAGCAAGTGCAAGAAGTCCATTTGTCATCTGTTCAGTTGTCTAACTTTTGCACATCTGCATTCTGGCCAGAGGGACTTGGAGGGTTTTTGGCAGCATGTGAGCATCTTCGGGCTCTATCCTCTTATTTGTTTGTCTTATTCTTCTTTGTCTCAATAATCTAAAAGCTAAACTCCCTGTAGAAGTCGATTGCTGACTCATTGCTGATCTGGACATGTAGATAGCTGTTATCAAAGGTGCCACCTTTTTCACGGATGTTTAAGACATGGTTTAAGGTGCCAGACATCCTAGTGTCATGATGTAAAGTCTCTACTGATTCTGTGAATGATCCACCCTGCAGCATATTGAACCAACTGCAATATCATTGAATTATGCAAGTTTTGCTAGCAAGCCAACCTCCAGCACATGCTTGTAGAAATTGTCACTGCAGCTGACTGGAAAGATGACCTGGCTTATTCTCTTCAACTGTTTAATATTGGGTGGAATCAATCTCCCATCCCCACCTAGCTACCTTTCCTCTTCCCTGCCTTCCAAGGCCATCTTTACCACCGGTATCAGTGCCGCTGCCCGCTGCCGTTGCCACCCAGAATTCTCTGCACTCTGAACTTGGCCACTCAATCCTACCAGCTGGCCTCCTCGCCTGCGGCACGGAGCTTTAATGGGTGACCGAGGCAACAGGAGTCCAGAGCGGCCTTGTGTCTCCGGAGGGAGCAGGGCTGCTTTCCAAATGTGCACACGGAGCACTCGGCTCCTGCTCGCCACTGCTGTAACATGAAAAGTTTTTGTGCAACTGTGGTGGAGTGAACATTCTTAATATGACTCTTCCATCCATGTGTCTGTAAACTCAAACCAACGGCCATTAAGTCCAAGTTAATTCATCATGACCCTAGAGGGCAGGTTAGAACTGCCCCTGTGCGTTTCCGAGACTGTAACGGTTGACAGGAATAGAAATCTTAGTCGTTCTCTCGCAGAATACCTCATAAGGTTTCGAACTGCTTACCTTGCAGATCCCAGCCCAATGGGTAACCACTGTGTCACTCGGGCTCCTCAGGACAACTATATGATCTAGCGTTTTTGCCCCCATTTATTTATATACCCTAAATAATAATATTGGCAACTAATAATATAGGAATAATAATAATAATCATGCCAATAGATATAAGCGTGGGTCCCAAAGTATTGCTACTACGGATCCTGCTCATACCTGCTCAGGTTTATTCCAAATAAAATCTGTTTAAACCTATTTTGTGATCAGTGTGGCTGTCTGTGTACAAGTTCTCAGTTGTCTTAGTATCATTGGAGTGCTTTTTAAAAAGAGTTCAATCCAGAAAAGTGATTTTTAAGGGGATCCCTTGAGCCAGTTAAATTCAAGGCAGAGAGGTTACCTCAAAAGGTTATTGTGGCTGTTGTTGGATCCCAATGTAGTAATCTTGATAGATTTTTCTTAAAGGGCAGAAGACTACCTCAAAGGTTTAAGAAAATTGATAACTGCGTTGGTGAGAAAAACAAACAGGAAAGCTGCACCGAGGAATGTTGTTGTTTTCTATCATGACAATGCCCTGGTGGCATAGTTCAGTGGTTACCTGTTGGGCTGCAATCAGAAACGTCAGCGGCTTGAAACCACCAGCCACTCAGTAGGAGAAAGGTGGGGCTTTCTTTCTTTTTTGATATTTGAAATTCAGATAACTTTATTTGAACTGAAAAAAAATCTTAGACCCTTTGTTATAAAAAAGTGTAAGAGTACTTCTAGGTAGGATAGAAAGTAGTATTTCTAGGTTAATAGACTAGACTTTGAAAGTTTCCAATAAATTTTAGAAGAGTGGTGAAAAACTAGAGTATTTACAGAAAGCACTCTACATATGCACTCAGTGGTACAGGCTTGGTGACAAAGACCTCAGTACATGCTGGCATCTCAGAAGCAGTTCTCAAAGAACTTTATTTTCTTGGATTTTGGATTTTAAGTGGGTCTAAGATCCTTCTTCATCCTCGATCTTGGGAGCCAAATAGTACTTTAAGTGTCCCATATCAGCAAGTTTGTATTCTACAACTAGGGCTACATCTGCAGACATACTGAGTGTTACTGTAGAAGAGAGTGGAGTGGCTTTTGTAAAGAGGTTCAGGTATCTAGGTGCAAAAGTTAGCTGAACGGGCTCATTCATCTCTATGGTAACAGCCTCCTCCTCTTTATCAATGTTACTTGTTTGTGACAACTTAATATTTCCATTTCCGGGTTCTCCACTTGCAGAAAATTTCACTCTATCTTTCGCACAGGAAATGACAGCAGCATCTCCAATATGACTGAGATCTCGGCAGATACGTGCGAATTCACCAGAAGGCATCTTTACTACACAGCTATACTCCTGCTCTGGAATTCCAAATTGGTCAACATCTAAATCCATCATCTGCTCCTGTAAACAGTCACAGTCTCAGAACCGCACAGGGGCAGTTCTCCTCTGCCTTGTAGGCTTGCTAAGAGTCAGCATGGACTTGATGGCACTGAGCTTGGTTCTTTTGGATTATGGCAATGCACTAGCTGTTTCCCCAAGGGTAGTTAGGGCTGCCCTATGAGAATTTTATTTAGAAATTTTACCCCCATTTATAAGACACTCCCCCCACCCCGTCACACTTCGGTATCCCTCAAGGTTGCCAAAACTATCATTTTGATTGGCTGTATATTGAAAAGAGCAGAATTTTTCAGGGAAGTGTTAGAGAGATGATAATCCCACCTTCAGAAGTATATAGAACTAGATAGAGAGTATTTCCAGAAGCAACGGTTTCCCATTTTGAGATTTTTGTTTAACAAAGGATTCTAGTCTTTTATAGCAAGGCTTTTTTACTTACCCTCATATTTTCATGTTGCAAAAATAGATAGGACTCCGTTTGACCTTTTCTGACTTCAGTAGAGGAAAAAGAGAAGGTTAATTGCCTCTAAGTAGAGGTCTACTCCCCACTCTACCCGTCTTTCTTTACCCTATTTTGACACCAATCATTCCTCCCACAGCATTCAACCACTCTGCTGAATTCAGTAATCCGTTGTAATGGCCACACAGAACACACAGAAAATATTTACAATTATAGGAGCTTATTAGAAAAGTTTACAATTTATCCCATGTCAGGAATAGTAAACAGTAAGGGTACAGTCACTGGAACACATAGCATCTATCTCTCCTCAGCCAGCAGCCAGGTCGTTCTCTCTCTCTCTGGTTCTCTACCTCTCAGGCACATGGTCTCTTGACCTGTCTCCATGGTCTGGGAAGTTTGCCCACTGCCCTTCCTCGGTTTCATTATTTTGGTGCTAATCCTTTTCTCTGTCTCATGATCATCTTGCCTCCACCTCTGGTCTCATTGTGGCATGGTCTCTACTGCCTCTGCCAATTCAGGCAGAGAAGGATCTCAAATGTGCTCCACTAGTGATTCTCCCCCCGCTCCACTTGTTGTGAGTTTTTTGTACAGTGGTGGCTTGTGTGTTGCTGTGATACTGGAAGCTATGTAACTGGTATTTCAAAGACCAACAGAGTCACCCAGAGTGAACAGCTTTCAACAGAGCTTCCAGAATAAGAACAGGAAATGAAGAAGTACTTGGCTTCCCACATCTGGGGAAGGAGCCACTGAAAACATTATGCACAGCTTCAAAACATTGTCAGATACTGTTTTGATTACCGAGGCTATATAATAGGTTTTAAGGGCTGTTTTTATTTTTTAATAGTATTTTATTTATCCTACGTTTTTCCTTTCCATATAAAGTTGATACATGGTTTTTCCACTTCTTTGAAAAAAATTTGGTATGATTTGGATCAGAATTGCATTGAATTTGTAAAGTAATTTTGGTAACATTGACATTTTCACAATATTTAGTCTGCCTATCGAGGAACATGGTAACTTGTTCTATTTGTGTATGTTACTTTTGATTTCTTGAAGAAGTGTTTTATACTTTTCTTTGTATGAGGCTTTTGTTTCTCTGACATAATTTATTCCTAAATATTTTATCTTTTGTATAGTTATTCTAAATGGTAATGCTATTTTGATATCTTTTTTGGTATCATCATCCTTAATATACAAGAATCCAACTGATTTTTTT
>NW_022103931.1:1839841-1841378 GCF_000313985.2 Echinops telfairi | reverse complement strand
CTCAGCCTTCATTTGGGTTTCAGTAATTTCTCTCAGTTTCATTGCCCTTCCTGAATCCCTACCAGGCCTCACACGCCCTCCTTGCCACTCATTTTGGATCACTTGTTTCTCCCTCGTCCTTGGGTTGGTCAACACCACCTCCTTTCCCCCACTTCCCCTCTCCCATGTCCCCCCGAAACCATCAGTCCCGTTGTTTTCTCCTCCAGACAGTTCATCCAGCCTATCTTATCTAGATAGATCTGCAGAGATAATAATATGCACCAAAAAACAAGCCATAGCAAGGAAAAGTGACAAAAGAGAACACAACAATGACAACAACAAAGAAAACCAATGACCAAGAAAATAATAAATTAAAAATTTAAATAATAATAAATTAAAAGAAAAGAAAAACGTGTAAATATATCAAGGTCTGATTTTTGATCTCTAGGCGTGTCCTCCAGTCGAGTCCGATGGGTGCCATGCTCTGGCCCCAAAGTCTATCCTTTGCACTCCCTTGGGAGCTCCCTGATGTTTTCTTAATGGAGTAGAACCCTGGTATTTGACCGCATCAGTACTCGACATAATCGGATTTCGACGTGAAATGTCGAGAAAATTTTGCATCAGAGTTCGAACAAAACATCAGGATCTGACCTGACACACATTATTTTTGTAAACAAAAGTAATTCTTGTTTCCATCAATTGGCGTTAGTTGGCATTGTTAGTACAAATTGTTTAAAACTTTGCGGCTGTGTTTCAAGTGTTTTGCTATAATTGTTATTTTTTTGTGGCTTTTTGTACTGTTTTAGATAAAAAAAACATGGGTCCTAAGAAAGAGTTTTTTGAAAACAATCATTATAAGAAACTGGTTAACCATGTTATCGATATTGTTGGTGATAACTTAGTAAACCCTTTTAGAAAATAGTTAAGGAAACGCCAACAGCAGACCACATTAGACAGATTTTTTTTTTAAAGAAAGCCAGCCAGTTCCTAGTGAAAAGAAGGCAAAGAAGGGAAAAAACTCCTGAAAAGCAGCTACCAGTTGATTTTTTTGGAAGGGGATTTCCCTTACAAACAATGATTCTCTCTCCATACCTCCTCTCCACATCTGTGTCCACAGATTCAGATCCTCATCAATCTCTAGGTATGGGCCATACTGGAGTTGTTAAAAACGTTTTCAGTCTTGTGTTTTTTATTTAAATTATATTATTTAACTCTTCACTTATTTACTTTGAAATTTCTGTGTAGTGATTTGTATAAAAAGACAAGTTGGGGTAAAAACTTGGTGGTCAAGAACAGAATCTGTTTTCAGTTATCTCTTATGGGAAAATTTGACTCGGAATTCAACTGCATTACATCTCGACGCTCCTTCTAGAACGGTTTAGTGTCAAGGTCCCAGATTCTACTATACAGTATACTATTACTCTTTGACATAAAGCTCTTTCTTTCTTTCTTTTTTTTTTTCAAGATTAGGAAATGTTTTTTAAGACAACAGTTTCATTCTGTTGTCTTTTTTTATCGTTTTATTAGGGGCTCATACAACTCTTATCACAATCCATAC
>NW_022103931.1:1830974-1839628 GCF_000313985.2 Echinops telfairi | reverse complement strand
TTGATAAATTATTATTTTGTCATATCTTGCCCTGTCCGACGTCTCCCTTCACCCACTTTTCTGTTGTCCGTCCCCCAGGAAGGGGGGCACATATAGTTCCTTATAAAGCTCTTTCTTATACATTTATGAATGTTCCTGAATTTGTTTCTCTAGTCAACCCGGATTAACACAGCTGAGATAAAGCTTAGCATATATGACCTCATCTTCTCTCAAAAACTCACTGCCATCGAGTCAATTCTGGTTTAGACATCCTATAGGCCAGAGTAGGTATGCCCAGTGAGTTTCTGAGACTATGAATCTTTATGGGAGTGGAAAGCCTCATCTTTTTCCCATGTACCTGTTTGAGGCTTAGAACTGCTAACCTTGCAATTAGAAACTGAACTCGTAGTCCACGATAATACTCAAGCCCCATGACTTCATCTTGGGCCTCATATAATCAGATTAGCAATGGTGGATCCCAAGGTAAACAGATCAGCTAGAAGAAAGAGCTTTTCAATTACAGTGTTTGCAGAAAATTAGAATGACTTAAAATCAGATTTTCTGAACAAGTGTGTTTCATCTTGTTTCATAGACAAAAATCTACTGAATATTTATTTTGGCCCCCATGCAAGGATAGAGACATAGATAATAAATGATGCTCAACTGGAGGCCACTCTCCTGGTCAGCCACAGAGAGAATGGAAGTCAGGAATTTTGACATCTCAGTGCTGTTTCTTCCCAGTGGAACTCTCCATTGAAATGTCTTCAATTTCCTCCCTTTTAAGGGGTTCAGCTAATTCTTTCAATTAGCTGAATGATGCTTGCTGGCCACCAAGCTAGGCAAGTATTCAATCATCAGGCTCTCAAGCTTCCTGCCCCTTACTCCACACTGCTGACACTCTACCTATACAATTCTAGTCACCCCCTTATTCCAACAGTGCTTCATGTCCTGATAAAGCTCTGGAAACTTTGAAGAAGGGTTGGGGTGAGGAAGACACAGTGGAATGTTTCTGGCAACAAAGACTCCAACTTGTTATTGAGTACAGAATAAGGGAATAGTACGTGATTTAAAAATCAGGAAAAGTGTACTTCAGGGTTGTATCCTATCTCCATATTTATTCAGTCTGTATGCTGAACAAATAATCTGAGAAGCTGACCTCTATGAAGATGAATCCAGCAACAGGATTGGAAGGATTGTTAACCATCTCTGCTATACAGTTGACACAACCTTGTTTGGTAAAAGTGAAGAGGGCTTGAACCCTTATTGATGAGGTCCAAACTCCATAGCATTCAGTATGGATTACACTATGACATGAAACAAAAAAATTCTCCCAAATGGGTCAATAAGCAACATCATGACAAACAGAAAAAATATTAAAGTTTTCAAGTATTTCATTTTACTTGGATCCATAATTAATAACTATGAAAGCAACAAGACAAGGAATCAAATGATGCATTGCACTGGGAAGATCTACTGCAAAAAACTTCTTTGAAGTATTTAAAATAAAAAATGTCATTTTTAGGTTTAAGGAGTGCATGACCAAAACCATGGTATTTAAAAAAATATAACACTCAGAGTTTATTATATATATAATAATATAACATTCATTAGACATTCCATGTTTGTTGGATGAACAAATGAATGACTTCTTACTCTCACTATTCCGGTTCAGGTTTTTCATCAACTCCTCCCTGGAGTACAACAATAAGCTCTGATTGGTTCTCCACCTCTAAGTACCCCTGTACCCACTGGGACCTACAAGACTACCCAAATCTCTCGCCTCGGTCAAAGGTAGCTTGGAGACACTCTTTGGAAATTTTCTTATTTTTTCTTTATAACAGTTTTATTGGCACTTCATCTGCATAGCATATAATTCAGTAGTTCACGCTTCTCAAGAAGAGTTGTACAACTGATACAGATAATAGTCTTCCACACACAGAATCCAGGACAGATAACCCCCTCAGGAACATTAATGGGAATAATGATACCATGAGGGTAGGGAGAAGGTGGGGGAGAAAGGGGGAACTGATCACAATAATTGACGTATAACCACCGCCCCCCGCCCCTAGGGTGACGAACAACAGAAACATGGGTGAAGGGAGACAGCGGATGGTGTAAGATATGAAAATAATAAAAATTTATAATTTATCAAGGGTTCATGAGGGTGAGGGGGGCGGAAAAAAATGAGCTGATACCTGGGCTCAAGTAGAAAGGAAATGTTTTGAAAAGGATGATGGCAACATATGTACAAATGTGCTCGACACAATGGATGTATGGGTTGTTATAAGAGCTGTAACAGCCCCCAATAAAATGATTTATTAAAAATTTAAAAAGTTGTACAGTCATTACCACAATCAGTTTCAGAACATTTTCCTCTTCCTTATACTCATTGTTATTCATGTAATTGTTATGTTTAATTGTGGCAAAAACATACACCACAAAACATTCTCCAATTCCACAACCTCCATGTGAACAATTCAGTGTCCTTGATTATACTCTTCATCTTGTACAACTAGTTGATATCTCTTTCCAAATTATTCCACTACCATTGCCCCATAAGCAAAACAGTTCCTCTTTTACCCATGGTAACCATTGGTTGTTTTTGTTTTTTATTATTTTCCTTGATATAATATTCACATATCATTTACTTCCATAGCTAAATTGTTTTTTAAAAGATTTGCATATACATCATCACTATCAGTTGTAATGCTCCCTCCCACCTCCCTTGGGTGGGGGGCTATATATCCAACCATGTGATGGGTTCTCCCTTTCTCCCTCTTCCTCTTCCCCGACCATCCCCCTCCCCTCATGATATTGCTACTCCCACTACTGTTCCTGAGGGTTTTATCTGTCCTGAATTCCATGCATCCAGAGCTCTTATCTGTACCAATGTGTGTTCTCTGGTCAAGCCAGATTTGTAATGTAGAACTGGGTCATGGTAGTGGGGTGTGGGGGGCTAGAGCATTCAGGAACTAGAGGAATGATGTGTGTTTCGTCATTGCTATACTATACCTTGGTTGATCATTCCATCATTATAACCCTTCTTTGGGGGGATATCCAATTGTCTACAGATAGGCTCTGGGTCTCCACTCCAACCCCACCTTGTTTACATCGATATAGTTTTTTGTTTTGGATCTTTTGATACCTGATACCTGATACCTTTGACACCTCATGATCACACAGGCTGGTGTGCTTCTTCCATGTGGGCTTATTTGCTTCCCTGATAGATGGCTGCTTGTTTAACTTCAAGCCTTTAAGACCCCAGATGCTATATCTTTTGATAGCCGGACACCATCCTCTCTCTTTACCACATTTGCTTATGCACCCATTTTGTCTTCAGCGATCATGTCTGGATGGTGAGTATCAAAGAGTGCCAAGTTATTAGAACAAAGTGTTCTGTCTGCTATCTTAATACTTAACATGTAAATATATATACATTGGACTCTTGCCCTTTCATTATTAATTAATATGCCTATAACTGTACCTCTATAAATAGATTTTCCCCCTCTTCTCCCTACCTCCCCCAGCGAATCACGCGTCCTCCTCTGACCTATAAATAGATTTTTGCCTTCTATTTCTTTCCCGTATTTCCTTTCACCTTCCTCCTATCCCACCATCATGCTCACCCTCCATTCAGCTGTCAGTAATTCCTCTTGGATACATTGCACTTGATTAAACTCCATCAGGCATTATACACTCTCCTCACCATAAATTTTAGATCTCTTGCTGTTCCCTTATCCCTGAGTTTGTTGGCTCCCCACTCCCCCTCCCCGCCCACTCCTCTCCCATGTACCCCTGAGTGGCTGGTACTGTTGTTTTCTCCTCGGGATTGTTCATCCTGCCTATCTTATATAGATATACATAGGGTAAAAGAAAAAGAAACAAACCAAAACAAGAAAATAGCCCAATAGATAGTTCCAGGTCTGTCTTCTGACCCTTATATGTGTTGTCTGATCAAGGCTGATGAGGTGCCTAGCCCTGCCCCCGTCAGAAGCTTCGGGATTCCTCGGAGACTTGATTACTTAGCTCCCCTTGCTGCCCCCTTGCATTCCCTTCACATTTCACTCCGCTGTGCATGGGGCAGACTGGGCACACTTTCCGCACTCTTTCTCCAGTGCTGTCCCCCATAGTGCTGTGGGTCAGTGAGGGAACGTCGGGTCTCATGGTGGGGCTGGACCTACTGTCCTCTCTGTGCATTGGCTACTCTGAGCAGGGATGTCGTCCCTGGAGCTTGGTGGACCATGATGAGGTCCACTCTGTCTCTCTCTTTCCCTCTTAGTTCGCTCCCATATGGTCTGGACAGACCCGCCCCTCTCTCCGGGCTATATCTTCAGTGCTGTCCTATGTATTGCCTTCTTCTGGGAAGGTGGGGTCAGCATATCTCAGCATGGGCCCAGCCCTGTTGTCCTCTCTGTTAGTTCGCTGCTCCATGTCAGTGTATTGTCCTCAAGGCTTGGCGCTCCGGCATGGGGTCTGGTCCCAGGATGATGGATCTTAGTCTCTCGTACTTTGGATCTATTATCAGGAACAACCTGTTCGTGGAGAAAGGCATCATGCTTTGTAAAGTAGAGGTTCAGTGAAAATAGGGAAGACCCTAAATGAGATGTATTGACACAGTGACTGCAACAATGGACTCAAACACTGAAACAAGGGTGAAGATGGCACAAAACCGGGCAATGTTTTGTTCCATTGCACAGTCATTTTGAGTTACAACTGATTTGAGGGCATCTAACAAAATCATTTAGATGGCTGTCACTTATACCATAGCCCCTTGCTCTTATTTGCTATTCTTTTGTAACACTGTTTACCTTGTCAGGAAGCCAAACCAAACTCGCTGCTATTGAGTCATTGCTGACTCAGAGTGCCCCCCTGTGTGTTTCTGAGATTGTAACCCTTTATAGGAATAGAAAGCTCAATCTTTCTCCCACAAGCTGCAGGTGGTTTCAAACTGCCCACAACGCAGATTGCAGCAAAACTCCTAACCATTGCACCAGCAGGGCTTCTCTGTCAGGAAACAGGGGCTCTTAAATTGACCCCTTTCTGCACTCCCATCTCCAATTTTGATGCTTTCACCATTTGGCTTTGCACCATTATTCTCTCATGTGAGCTCTAGTTAGTTCCCCAACACAACAGGAATTTTTGAACAATAGGAATTTAAAAAATACTTTTATTGGGGGCCCTTACATCTCTTATCACAATCCATACATTCATCCAGTGTGTCAAGCACATTTGCACGTATGCCGCCACCATCATATTCAAAGCATTCTCTTCCCACCACCATATTCAAAGCATTCTCTTCCCACTTCAGCCCCTGATATCAGCTCCCCATTTCTACTCCCTCCCTCCCCTGCTTGCCCTTCCTCACAAACCCTTGATGAGTTTTAGATTATTATTTTCATATCTTACATCATCCTCTGTCGCCCCTCACCTGCCTTTCCATTGATTTGTCCCCCTGGGAAAGGGGTATAGGTTGATCCTTGTGATTGATTCCCCCTTTCTCCCCCCCACCCTCCCCTAATCCTCCTGGTATCTCTACTCTCATTGTTGTCCCTGAAGGGTTTATCTATCCTGGATTCCCTGTGTTTGGGGCTCTTATCTGTATCAGGGTGCATGTTCTGGTCTAATCCAATATGTAAGGTAGAACTGAGGTCATGATAGTGAGGGGAAGGAAGCACCAAAGAACTAGAGGAAAGTTGTGTGTTTCATTGGTGCTATACTGCACCCTGACTGGCTCATCTCTTACTTGTGACCCCTGTGTCCAATTGTCTACAGATGGCCATTGGGTCGGGTATGATTTTGTTCTGGGTCTTAGATGCCTGATACCTGATCCCATTGACACCTCATGATCACACAGGCTGGTGTGTTTCTTCCATGTGGGCTTGGTTGCTTCCCAGCTAGATGGCCACTTGTTTATCTTCAAGCCTTTAAGACCCCATGTGCTATATCTTTTGATAGCCGGGCACCATTAGCTTTCTTCACCACATTTGCTTATGCACCCGTTTTGTCTTCAGCGGTCTTCAGCGATCCTGTCAGGAAGGTGAGCATTATAGAAAGCTGGATTGTTAGAACAAAGTGTTCTTGTGTTGAGGGAGTACTCAAGTCTAGGCCCAATGTCCATCTGCAACCTTAATTCTTAACATATAGATATGAGTACATAGTTCTATTCCCCTCCTATTATATATGTATATTTACATATGTACATGCCTGTATTTAGACCTCTATAAATGTCCTTTACTTCCTGGTTCTTTCCTCTATTTACTTTTACTTTCCTCTTGTCTCACCATCATGTTTGGCCTTCATTTTGATTTAGTAATTCCTTGCTGTTACATTGCCCTTGATTAAGCCCCACTAGGCATGCTACGCCCTTCTCTGAACAATGAGAATTTTTAAAAGCCTGTAATTTATTTGGAGAATTTGGTTCTTGTAATGAGTGCCCTTTCTCCTCTTTCAACTCAAAGAGAACGTTCAAAGAAATTGGCTGTTGGCAGCCAAGGAATGAGGAATCTTGTTTCACATTTGGACTATTTTCTGAGTAGTCTCCTGCACTTCAGAGACATTGGCCGGAGGGCCTGGGTAAGGAGCCAGAACACTAATTGGGCACTTGAGTGAAAACTCTTTGAGAATAAGGGATCTTAGGGCTAATAGGGCCAGGATGGAGCTGGGAAGGCCAGTGTTCTGCCCTCATATCGCCCAGGACCAATAAAGATCAACTGGCTTTGGGTGCTGAAAGCAGGGTAGGAGGGGCTGCCTGCTGAATATAGACATTGTGTTCACTCCAACTCTCTGAGGGCACTTCATTTACCTGGGTATAATGGCTGAGGCTGAAAATAATCTTGGGAACCACTGAATGAAAGATATGGATGGTATGTTTTTAAATAGTTTTATTTAAAGTCCCAGTCTAATATTTTATTGCTGATAAGTGCCTGAATGCATCCTAACATATGAAAAGTAGAATTTATGACTTAAAAGAAGGGACAGGCAGTACAGAAGATCAAATTTAGATTAATTTTTTTGTGTTACTTAGTAACTTATTTTTTATGTTTTAATGTTTTTATTGGGGGCTCCTACAGCTCTTCTCACAACCCATTCATACATCCATTATGTCAAACACATTTGTACATGTTGCTATCATCATTTTCAAAACATTTTCTTTCTACTTGAGCCCTTAGTATCAGCTCATTTTCCCCCTCCCCACCCTTCCTTCCTCATGAACTCTTGATCATGTGTAATTTTTTTTTCATGTCTTACACCGACCACTGTCTCCCTTCACCCTCTTATCAGTCTTCCTGGGAGGGGGTTACATGTAGATCAGTGTGGTTGATTCCCCCTCTCTCCCCGCACCTTATCCTTACCCTCCTGGTTTCACTACTTTCAGTATTGGTCCTGAGGGGTTTATTTGTCCTGGAGTCCCTGTGTTGCAATCTGTACCAGTGTATATGCTCTGGTCTAGCGGAATTTGTAAGGTAGAATTGGGGTCATGATAGTTGGGAGGGGGGTGGGGGGTGGCATTAAGAACTAGAAGAAAGGTGTATGCTTCATTGGTGCTATACTGCACCCTGACTGGTTCACCTCATCCTTGTGACCCTTCTGTGAGGGGATGTCCAATTGCCTACAGATGGTCTTTAGCTTTTCACTCTGGCCTCCTCATTCACATCGATATAATGTTTTGTTCTGTGTCTTTGATGCCTGATGCCTGATCCCGTCAACGTGTTGTGATCACACAGGCTGGTGTGCTTCTTCCATGTGGGCTTTGTTGCTTCTGAGCTAGATTGCCGCTTTTAGTGAGTACTTGAGTAGAGCCCCAATGTCTGTCTGCTACCTTAATACTTAACATATAACTATATGTACATAGATCTATTTCCCTATCATTATATATAAATATATTTACATAAATACATGTACATATACATATTTACATGCGTGTGTAAATATTCATTGCCTCCTAGTTCTTTCCTCCATTTCCTTTCACTTTCCTCTTGTCCCACTATCATGTTAGACCTTCATTCGGACTTCCATAATTCCTCCTGGCCACATTGTACTTCATTAAGCCCCACCAGGCTTGGGATTTCTTTACTCATCTTTTGGAGCATATGATTGATGAATTTTATGAGTCTGTCATTGGGCGTGTATATATTTATTATGCCCACTGATTGTTGGTCTATTGTTCTCTTGAGCATTCTATAGTGCCCCTCCTTATCATTTGTTATGGCTTGCACCTTGGGATCAATTTTGTCTGAGATTAGGATTGCAACCCCTGCTGATTTTGAATTGCCATTTGCTTGGTATATTTTTCTCCAGCCTTTGATTCTTAGCCTATTTTTGTCTGTAATCTTGAGATGTGTCTCCTGTAGGCATCAGATTGACAGCTTGTGCTTTCTAAGCCAGTCTGCTAGCCTCTGGCTTTTAAGGCCTGAGTTCAGTCCATTTATATTCAGTGTTATTACATCCATCTGTGAACTCTGTGATGTCATCTTGTGTCTTTTGTGTTGGGTATTCTTCTACCTCCCTTTCTTTTTAAAACTTTAAAAAAATTGTTTTATTAGGGGCTCATACAACTCTTATCACAATCCATACACACATCAATTGTGGAAAGCATATTTGTACATTCATTGTCTTCATCATTCTCAAAACATTTGCTCTCCACTTAAGCCCCTGGCATCAGCTCCTCTTTTTTT
>NW_022103931.1:1826383-1829835 GCF_000313985.2 Echinops telfairi | reverse complement strand
ACCCTTTCTTATCAGTACATTGTGCATATGTGTTTGTGTGGTTCATTCTTGCCTTCTTTCCACCGTTGACCTAATGGTATCTTGGGGGCTGGTTTCTTTTTGTTGACCTCTGCCTGGAGTTATTCTATGTGGTGTTCTCTTATTTGTGCTTCCTGAGTGTTCTTCTGCCATACTTGGTTGGCAAGGATTTTTTGTAGAGTTAGGTCTCTTTTAGTGTATTCTTTGAGATTTTGCTACTCTGGGAAGACTCTTACTTCTCCTTCTATCTTGATAGATAATTTGGCTGGCATTATTTTCTTTCAAGTTTAAGACTATGTTACTCCACTCTCTCCTCTTCTTCATGGTGTCCACTGATAGGTCTGAGCATATTCGTATTTGGGTACCTTTGTAGGTGACTGCCTTTTTCCCCTTAGCTGCCCTTATGATTTTTTTCCTTTTCCTTTTCTTCAAAGTTAGGTAGTTGAACTATAATGTGCCTTGGTGAATTATTCTTGGGATTCAGTCCACCTGGTGTCCCTTTAGCCTCCTGAATGGTTGCTCGATTTTCATTCATTAAACTGGGGAAATTTTCCTCTTAGAATTCCCTCGCTGTTTTTGCCATTGACTTCTTTGCTGTGTCTTGGTCTGGCAGTCCAATTATTCTAATGGGGTTTTCGTCCAGGTATTCCCCTGCTATTTTTGCAGTTGCCTTCTTGGTTGTGTCTTGTGCTGGTAATCTAATTGTTCAAATGGTGTTCCTCTTCATGGCATCAGATATTGCTCTTAAGTTTTCTTCAACTTCTTTGATTAACTTGTTTGACTGTCTTTCCCGTTTGTTGAAGCTGCCTGGTTGTCCTCAGGTCACTGGTACAGTTCTCTGCTTCTTTTAGTCTTTAGTGCTGTCTGTTAACTTGTTGTTTGCTTTTGTTACTTCGTCCCTTATCTCCTGTGTTTCCCTTTGGTGCTCATCCCTTACCTCTTGTATTTCTCTTTGGTACATGGCCTTTATCGCCTCTATTATTTCATCCTTTTCCTGTATTGCTTCCCTCATATCCTGCATGACTCCAAGCAGCATTCTTAAGATTTCTTTCTGTGGTAGATCAACATATGCTTCCTCTCTCCACGTCTTTAAGTTCAGGGCGTCTTCCAACATTGCCTTTTGTTTCTACTGTTTTTTTCGTTGAGGTTGTTGTGGCTGGTTGCTATTAGCATGTCATTTTAGAGGAGCCCAGCGCCATTTTTCAGAGAGTTGAAGAGCATTGGGCTCTCTCTTTGGGAGACTTGTAGGACTGCTTCTTGAAACGTCCTGCAGCTAACTGCGCTGGGGGTGGGGGCAGTCAGGCTCCCGTTTTATCCTCCTGTGGCTTCACTCTTTCCCCAGCCAAACAGTGTTCTGTTACTTGGAGGGCAAGTTGGATGGCCCTTTCAGGGTAAACTTGTTGGTGTTGCACTGCATGATCCCCTATGAAGCCATGGTGGTGTGACCCACCGTGGCTTGGAGCACCTTGGAGGGTATGGAGGATGCCTGCTGCAACAGGAGTGCCACAGAGGGTGGGTGGGTGTGTCCACTTTGGTGTAGAGCACAGTGGATGGCAGGTGGAATTGCCCTAGTAGGCAAGATTGCCACGGAGGATGGACAGAGGTTTCCTGCAGCAGTGTGGAGTGTTGAGGAGGGATGGTGGGGCTGCCTTTGGCCATGTGAAGTACTGAGGAAGTGGGAGGAAGTTTCTTCAGCCATGTGTAGGGCTGTGGAGGATGGGGAAGGGATCCTCCAGCCATATAGAGCACCGTGGAATGTGGGCATAGGTTCCACCAGCTGAGTGGAGCACCACAGAGAGCAGGCAGGGTTTACTCCTGCTGCTTAGAGGGCCTTGTAGGGTAGGGGGTAGTTCTACCAGCCACTAAGAGAGAGGCAGGATTTCCGCCAGCCATGTGGAGGGCGGTGGAAGACCGGAAGTAGTTCCCCCACCCATTTGTGGGGTGGCAGAAGTTCTCCAGCTGCTTGGAGGGCCACAGGGGTGGCGGGTGGGAGTTCCCCCAGCTTGGTGGATGGCCGGGGGGGAGAGGGGAGGGAGTTGACCTAGGTAGAGGCGAGTGCCCTGGAGGCTGGCAGTGGGATGTGATAGGACAGAGGGGGGACCAGAAAAACAATGAGCCAGCTGCAACTGTAGCAGAAAAGAGAGAAGAGAGAGAGAAAAAGTAAAGAAACAGATGAGCCCCAACTGCCTGACCATGAGGCTGAAGAGATTTAAACCTTATCCAAAGGTGGAGGCAGCTGTGGCTGTGTTGGAGTAAAGCCCTTCAGCCGGCCAAAATAGCCCAGCACCAGCTGTGGCTGTGGTGGGGCTAAAGCTAAGCCCCAGTCGGCCTCTGCAGGGGTAAGCCAAAAGCCCACAGCTTTTCAAAACCTAGTGGATCTGAGCCTATTTATCTTTATGATGCTCCTCTTGTGACCTGGAAGAGTGGAGTTTCCCTCTCAGTGACTCTTCTGCAGTGATTTCTGTGGAGGCCCTCTGGTGTGTGTTACTTAGTCACTGTTTTGCCAGAACTCCCCCAGATTAAAGTTTAAGCACCACCAACTCATGAAAGCTAGTTGGGCAGAAATAATGATTCTTATGCATATATCCCCCTGTGTGACATGAGTTCTCTCTGCAATTGAGTTGATTCAAAATCATAAAAATCCTATAGCACAGTGTGGAATTGCCCCTGTGGGTTTCTGAAGCTGTACATCTTTATGAGAGCAGAAAGCTTCATCTTTCTCTGGAGGGGTACCTGGTGGGTTTTAACTGCTGAACTTGTGGTTGGTAGCCCAAAGTGTAACTCACTATGCCACCAGGTTCCTGGGATTCTCTCTTCTATTGGTCCTTCTCTGGCCAGGTCGGCTTGGTTAGGTGGACTTTAGTTTATGCTACACATGCCCCACCTGTATTATAGCTGAGGAGAGTATAAAGACTCTCAGTATGTTATTTTTATACCCTTTAGCCCATGTGGCAGCTACTTGGGCAAACATCATAGTGGAAGCCTACTCTGAGGCTCAGAACTATAATGAAGAATTGGGAAACCCCACATCATTTACATATGTTTAAGTGTGACCTGATTGTATTAGCAAGACAAAGAGCAACGCAATTGCTTGGGATATTTTCAGAAACCAGAGACAAAAGGCTAAATAAACTTAGTTCTTTCAGTATGGTTTTAATTATCATCATTATTATGACTATTTTCTTACTTTTGTAAATATAGTTCTCATTTGATTTTTTTCCTTTTACTAAATTCCACTGACAACCTTTCCCATCAACAATCTTTTGCCCTTTTTGTTATATCATACTAGTTCTATTCAACCATTAGTCTAGCTGTTATGTTATATGTCTTTTCTTTAATGTAACAATTTTCTTTCTCTTGAAATGTCCACCTTCCCTGAAAATCTTCAAATAGAAAATTTTACTCTAGTCATTAACGGTAGAATTTATAAATTC
>NW_022103931.1:1823411-1824285 GCF_000313985.2 Echinops telfairi | reverse complement strand
ATCTTTTTGCTTTTTTCATGTATGTGTTCTTGATGTCTTCCCACAGCTCATCAGATCCTCTGTTAGTAGTGTTCAATGCATCAAATCTGTTCTTGAAATTCAAAATACAAGGTTGTAGTTTGGCTTTCAACTTGTTTTAATTTTCTTCAGCTTACATATTTTCTTCAGCTTACATATTTTCTTCAGCTTACATATTTTCTTCAACTTACATATGTCGGCCCCTGACTTGGTTTTAGCTGATGATATTGATCTTCTCCATAATCTCCCCCAGTTGATGTAGTCAGTTTGATTTTCTGTGTCTTCCATCTGGAGAAGTTCACATGAATCATGGTTTATGTTGTTGATAAAGGTATTGCCAAAGAAGGAGTCGTTGTTCTTGTAAAATTCTATCGTGCAATCTCTAGCTTAGTTTCTTTCACCAAGACCATATTTTCCAACTACTGTTCCGTTCTCTGTTTCTAAATTTGCATTCCAGTCATCAGTAATTATCAATGTATATTGATTGGATTTTTAATCAACTTAAGACGGAAGAAATTGTTAAAATTCTTCAATTTCTTTATCACTCGCTTTCATGGTCAGTGCATAAATTTTACTAATAATTGTGCTGTCGGTATTTCCAAGATATTATATGCCAAGATATTAACCTATCACCAATAGCATTGTACTTCAAGATGGATCTTGAAATGGCCTTCTGACAGTGAATGTGATGCAATTTCTCTTGAATTTGTCATTCCCGGCAGAGTAAATTATGCAATTTTCTGGTTGAAAATGGCCAATATCTGTGCATTTCAATTCACTAATGCCTAGGATATCAATCTTAATGAGTTGCATTTAATTTTTGTTGACTGCCAATTTTTCTAGATTCTTACTTCTT
>NW_022103931.1:1809947-1820607 GCF_000313985.2 Echinops telfairi | reverse complement strand
CCTTCCTCCAACCTCCCTCTCTCCCATGTCCCCCTGGAACTTTCGGTCCCGTTGTTTTCTCCTCCAGATTGTTCATCCAGCCTATCCTATCCAGACAGACCTGCGGAGACAACAACATGCACAAAAACAAGACAGAGCAAAACCAAGCAACAATGTACAACAAAACAGCAACAACAAGAAACCACTGACAAAGAACAAATAAAAACACACTAAGAAAGCAAAGCTTGTAGTTAGTTCAAGGATCACTGACCTTTAGGAGTGTTTTCCAGTCCAGTCTGTTGGGGCACCACGTCCTGGCCCCAAAGTCCACCTTTAGCATTCACTGGGGACCTTGCTGCTCCATTCCCTTGCTGTTCCGCTGCACTCCCCCAGTGCTTTGCCTCAGTGCAGTGGGATCAGATCGGGTGCAATTCCCACACTGGTGTTGTCCCCCTCTGTCAGTTTTTAAGGAAGGTCCTGGTCTCTTTTTCACTTCTGTTCTTTGTTTCCATGGTGGTTTTCATGATCTGTGGCCTTTGTCTTCTCCCATCTCTACTTCCTTCTCAGTGCCTAATATGCTCTTTTTACACTTCAGTGGCGATTGCCTTAAAACACACCCTACACCTCTTAACCTAAGGAAGAAAACCCATTCCAAAGTAGGATTATAACCACAAGGGTAGGCTTTGGGATTTACGATGTGTATTCAATCTAGAACATCCATGACCAAGTGAGGTTTATCCCAGGAATGAACGATTACAAAACCAATCAGTTTAATACACCACATTCGTTGGATAAAAAAAAAAGAACCATGTGATCATCTGAAGTGAAGACACAGGAAAGAGAAGATATAGGGGAAACTTCTTTCATGATAAAAATGCTCAATGAACTAGTAGAAGTACAATTTCTTAATATTTCTTAAAGCATTTAGGAAAATCCCACTGCTATCATAATTAGTAAATAAAGACTAATGGCTTTTTTTTTTAATATCAAGAATAACAGAAGTATGTCCACCCTCACAATTGCTAGTCAGGATTTTATTGGACATCCTAGCCAGAACAATTAGTTATGAAAAAGAAATAAAAGATATCCAAAATGGAAAGGAAAAAATAAAACTTCTCATTTTGCAGATAATATGACTCTCTATAGAGAAGACCCTTAATTATTTCACTAGAAAGCTGTAAGAGCTAATAAATGAATTCCACAAAGTGCAATGGTACAAGATAAACACAAAAATCAGTGTGTTTATTATACAGCAGTAATGAGCAAGCTGAAAAGAAAGGCACGGTAAGATTTCCATTATGACAGCATTTAAAAGTGACTAGGAAAAACTGTAACCTGGAAAGGAAAAGACCTGAACACTGAAAACTATACCATATCACAAAGACAAACTGCAAAAGGCCTGAAATAAATCTTGAATTCATGGGTTGGAAGGCTTAATGTTGTTAATATATCAATACTATCCAAAGCAATTGACACATTTAATGCGAACCCCATAAAAGTTCAAACAACCTTTACCAAATGTAAAAGCCAATCCTGAAATGTATCTGGAGCAGTGAGAGGCCTCAAATAGCCATAGCAATCTTAAAGAAGAAAAATAAATTAGAATTCATACTTCTTCATCTGAAAATATACAATAAGTTACAATAATTATACAGGCTGGTACTGGTAGAGCGATAGATATATAGACCCATTGAATGGAATGGAGACTCCAGAAATAAACACATCTATCTATGTAGGCTGAGCAAATAATCCAAGAAGTTGGACTATATGAAGAAGAATGTAGCATCAGGATTGGAGGAAGGCTTGTTCATGATCTGTGATATGCAGATGACAAAGCCTGTTTGCTGAAAGTGAGGAGAACTTGAAGTGAAAATTTTCATCACCTAATGAGGAAAATCAAAGACGGCGGCAGCTCAACTTAAACAGAAATTTCCACAACTGGACCAATGGACAACATCATGATAAATGGAGAAAAGATTGAAGTGATCAATGATTTCATTTCGCTTCTATCCATAATCAATGGTTATAGAAGCAGTAGTCAACAAATCAAAAGACATATTGCATCGGGCAAATCTTCTGCAAGAAATCAAGTTAAAGTGTTGAAGAGCAAGGGTGTCACTTCGAGGACTAAGGTGAACCTGACCCACGCCATTGTATTTTCAATCACCTCATATGCATATGAAGGTTGGACAATGAATAAGGAAGACCAAAGAACAACGGATGAATTTGAATTATGGTGCTGTTAAAGAATATTGAAAGTACTGTGGACTACTAGAAGAACAAACAAATCTATCTTGGAAGAAGTAGTCAGAAGGCTCCTTTGAAGCAAAGGTGGGGAGACTTCATATTACATACTTTGCACATGTTATCTGGAGAGATCATTTCCTGAAAAAGACATCACAGTTGAGAAAGAAAAGGTTTTTATCACCGCAAAATAGGAAGGCCCCCAATGAGATGGTTTAACACAGTGGACTCAAACATAACACTTGTGAGGACACCACAGGATGGAGCAGTGTTTCGTTCTGTTGTTACAGAGTTATTATCAATTGAAATCTACTCAAGGACACCTAACAACATGTACGTATGTATATGCTTCTAGGTAGGTACGTACGTATCTACCTCTAGCGTGTCAGTTTGTGATATTGTAGTGGCTTGTGTATTGGGGTGATGCTGGAAGGTACAGCACTCGCATTTCTTTTTTGCTTGAGATTAACTTGTTACCCCTAAAGACTCCAAGTCCACTTCAGTTTTACTTTTTCTCCTTTCTTTTTTTAAACCACGTAGATCACTATTTAGGTTTGTAGGATAAGGAATCTGGAAGGATTTTTTAAAAAATGAAATCAATAACAATATCCTGTTAAACCCTCCATATACCTGGTTCTCTTTCTCACCAACCCCACCCTTCATCCCTCTTTCCTTAATAACGTATGCCCCCGCCCCTTTCGCTCTTCCCATCCCTGTTCCTGGCCTCTTTGTACCCATCAAAGTCTTGTCTTTTGGTATATAGACCATGTTTCTTTTTTTGTTTTTTCCTTGTAATAGTGGTACTATTCAATATTTTTCTTTGTAAGATTGACTGAGTTTGCTAAACCTAATGTTCTCTAGCTTTGCCATGTCATTTGGTATTTAAACGAGTTGTCATTGTTTTTTATTCATGCATAATATTTCATAGTATGAATAACTAGAGCTTGTTTGTACGTTCTTCTATATTGGGGGATTTGGTTGTTTCCGTGTTTTCGTTATTATGGAAATTGCTACAATAAAATTAGGTGTGCATATGTCTGTTCATGTTATATTCTTGATTACTTTAGGGTGTATACCCAGTAGAAAGATTGCTGAATCATAAGGTACTTGGATTTGGATTTGTTTAAGGACGTACCAGACTGATTCCCATAATGGCTGTACAATTCTACAGTCCCATCAGCAATGTAAAAGCATTCCGATCTCTCCGCACCTTCTCCAGCATTTCTTGTTTTCTGTTTTGTTGAATTTTGCTAAAAGTCTCATGTGAGGTGATGTTTCATTGCTATTTTAATTTGTATTTCTCTTATTGTTAATGAACTTGAACATTTCTTCATATTATTATTGGCTGCCTGGATGTTGTGTTTGGCTAAGTTATCTATTCATGTCTTGTGCCCAGTTTTGATTGGGTTATTTGTATTTTTCTCGGTAAGATGTAGTTTTCTATAGATTTTGGAGATTAGCCCTTTATCTGTTGTATTATTATCATATTTTTCTCAACCTGTGAATTCTCTGTTGATGAAGTCTTTTGTTATGCATAAATATTATATTTTTAGTAGGCTCCAGTTCTCTATTTTGTCCTCTATAGTATGGATATTTTTTCATTATGTTTGGCAGTGTGTTCATGTCTTACATTAGGGTCCTTAAATTTGTCCCTATTTTGTCATTGATGGTCAAGCGTTGGTATTTCAAATACTAGTAGGACCATCCAGGGTGGACAGGTTTCATCAAACAAAGACAGACTGGGAACAATGAACAGACAGTTCACTTCAATGGGGTTAGCCACTGAAAACCTTATGAGAGAGTGGAATATTGTCTGATAGAGTGACTGAATATGAGGTTCTCAGGTTCAAAGGCATTCACACTAGGACTGGGAAAGCGCTGCTTCCTCAAAGTAGCATTGACATTAATGGTTTGAATGGAGCAAGCGTTCAGGACCACCATTTGTTGATAAGTGTGATTCAAAATGAGAAGAAACAGCTGCAAACATCCGTTAATAATCATAACGTGGGTGTAAAACTGAATCTAGGAACATTGTACCTTGTCAAAAGTTAAAACGAATACATGAAGATTGTTATCGTAGACATTGTCGTTTGCTGTTGTTATGTGCCTTCAAGTCAGTTTCTACTCTTGGTGACCGTAAATTCAACAGAGTGAAAAACTGAGTGTTTCTGCACCATCCTTGCAATTTATGTTTTACTCAAGTGTTGCAGCCATTGTGTCAGTCCATCACTTTGGAGTTCATTCTCTTTTTGGTTGACCCTCCACTTTACCAAGTAGATCCTTGAGGATATACCACCTTTCACCTAATAACATGTCCAAAGTCCACAAAACAAAGTTTTGCCCTGCTCCCTCTTAAGGAGCATTCAGGCTGTACTTTTAAACAGATTTGTTTATTAGTCTATTCAATATTCTTCACCAACACTGTAATTCAAAGGCTTCAATTCTTTTTCAGTCATCCTTACTCATTATCCAGCTTTCTCACGCATATGAAATGATTGAAAAATACCATGACTAGGACTTCTGGTAAGATGGCAAACTCGGCAGAGATGCTATATAGACTCTCAACAGCAAAGAGAGGAGAAGCTTAATGAAACAAATATGGATCATAATCCTAGAACCTTGGGTCTTAAGAGAAAGGAGAGAGAAGTGGATTGAATATCAATTAGGAGAAAAGCTGAACAAAAGAGGAGAGACAGGAGTAGACAGACAGGTGAATTGTCAGTTAGCCTGACATGGCTCAGCTAGCTCCAACTTTTGCAGGCACCATTCCAGCCAGGCAGTGACCTGGCACACTGGTGACTGGTGACCAAGAAGGTGGAATTCTCCCTTGTTTCCCACTCTCCTGGTGACCAGAAGTGTGACCATTCCCACCTTCACCCACCCTGTGGCTGGTAACATGCACCCTGCCCCAGTGCAGTCCCTACTCTCCCTGAAGTTGGAGTCATGCGCAAATGGATCAGGCACTGGGTGCATCATCCTGCATCTGGAAGTTCATGAACTTCTCATCAGTCCAGCAGAACATGCAGTGTGGGGACACTAGCCAATCTTGGATGGGAGGAAACTCCTTCCATTCCCAGCCACCCTCCCCCAGCTGCTCTCTGGCCTGAAGGAATTTCTTTCAAAAACAAGCCCTCTGACCTCAGCCACCCTCTGAGCCAGCACATACTGCTTCCAGATCTGGTCTCTAACTCCAGATAACATATAGGCATGCAGGGACTCCATCCAGGACCAAGAATGCCAACTCTCCTTCCACCAGCCAGTGAGCTCCTTGGCTGGGAGGTATCGACTCACATTTGGTGCCCTGCCTCTCCCTCAGTTTTTTGCCTTTCCTTTCCCTTTCCTTATTGTAATACTATCTCTGTTTTCCTTTGTTCTTTCTTTTTTCCCTGTTCCTCTTTTCTTTTGCCTTCTTTCTTTTTTATTATTTATTTTTTACCATATATTTCCTCTTTTCTTCCCCCCTTAGTTTTACCTATTGTATTTTTCTCTTCCCTTGTTTTTATTTTTCTTTCCCTTTTCACTTTTTTGTTACTAAATTTCTCTCTTGCTGTTTACCTGCTTTCATCCACTTGTTTTTTTCTTTATCATTTTCATTTTGCTGTTTACCCCCCTATTTTTTTCCTTTGTCTCACCCAATGGGAAACAACAACTCTGCCCAAATTACCCAACCCCACCTATTGGGTAAGTACCACGTTCTGCTCTTGTACCACTTGATCATCCATAGACAGCATCCAACATCAATCAGAATTGCCCTCAACAGTGCTACATGAACAACAAACAGAACTGTGCACACACTCACATTCTCTATTACACCCACCAAAAACAGGTATGTGTGTGTGTATAATCTCACTAACAAACAATCATCAATTAAACACAAGTACAACAACATTACAATGTTTTGAAGACAAAAGACAATTTCCGTTCACACAGAGAAACAAGAAATCATGGCTCAAACACAGAGGCTGAAGATATTTCTCAGTAAGAATAACAGTACAACTACTTGGTAAGGAATCCATAAGAATAGTATTTAGAAAAGAAAAAACAAGAATGGTATTTAGGCACCTTCAATGAATTGAGAGTAAGATCAACAAAGCTACGGAAGAGATCAAAGAAAAGACACCAAAGCAAAACTATAGAAAAGTTCAGGAATGCCCCAAAAGAACAAACTTACAGGATAAATGAAAAGTTAGAAACCAAAAACAGCATATAGAAATCCAAAGATTAATACTAAGATTTCAGAAATTGATAACACACTGGAAGAGCAAAGGAGTAGAATTGAATCAATAGAAGGTAAAAACTAGTGAGCTTGAAGACAAATCTCTCAATACTAATCTGCAAGAGGAACAATTAGATAAAAAGAGCCAAAAAAGTTGAGAAACACCTAGGAATTGTATGGGAGACCACCAAGAGGAATAACTGATATGTACTCTGAACGCTAGAACAAGAAGAAACAACAAAAATCACAGTGAAAATTGACAAGTAGTTGGAAGAAAGCTTTCCTAAAATCATTAAAGCTGAAGGAACCCCAAATGGGATAGACCCAAAGGAAAATCACCAAGACATATCATAATGAAACTGTCCAAAACCCCAAACAAGGAAAGAACCCTGGGAGCAGCTGGGGAAAAACAAAAAGTTACCCACAAATGAGATCCAATAAGACTAGCTTCTGATTTCTCAGCAGAAAGTATGCAAGCAAGGTAACAATAGGATGACATACATAAAACTCTGAAAGAAAAAAAAATACCAAACAAAAGTTATATAGCCAGCAAAATTGTCTTCCAAAGGTGATGATGAAATTAGGACATTTCCTGATAAACAGAACTTAAAGACTTTTGAAAAATATCAACCATATAAGAAATCCCAAAGGATTGCTTCAGACAGAAAATGAACAACAGCATACATGACTATGTCACCCAGAAATCAACCCAGATACAGACATATTCAAAGTAAGACAAATCTATAAGACTGTGCATCAGGGTTGTATTTTTTCACCATATTTATTCAGTCTGTACGCTGAGCAAATAATCTGAGAAGCTGAACTATGGGAAGAAGAACACAGCGTATGGATTGGTGGAAGTTTTAGTAACGGTCTGCAGATAACACAACCCTTTTTGCCTAAAGCAAAGTATTTGAAACGCTTACTGATGAAGGTCAAAGACCATAGCCTTCAGTTTGTCTTATACCTGAACACAAATAAAACAACTGGACCAACAAGCAACATCATAATCAACAGAGGAAATGTTGAAATTGCCAGGGATTTCATTTTACTTGGATCTACTTTGACTTCTTGTTTTGCATTGGGCAAATCTGCTGCTGAGAAGAAAAAAGTCTTTAAAGTGTTAAAAAACAAAGATATTTACTTTGAGGACTGGGCTATACCCACCTCAAGCTATGGTATTTTCAAACACCTGAAAGCTGCACAATGATTAAGGAAGAACAAATAAGAATTAATGCATTTGAATTACGGTTTTGGCCAAAAATACTGAAAAGACTGTGTCCTGCTAGAAGAACAACCAAATCTGTCTTGGAAAAAAATACAGGCAGACTGCTCCTAAGTGAGGGTGGTGAGACTTCTCACATACTTTGGGCACATTATCAGAGAGAACCGTTCCTGGAGAAGGACATCAGGCTTAGTAAAGTAGAGGATCAGCCAAAAAGAGAAAGGAACGCTCCCCCCGCCCCCCCATGAGATGGATTCACACAGCGGCTGCAACATTGAGCTCAAACATGGCAAGAATTATGCAGACGGCACAGGACCCGGCAGTGTTTATTCTGTTGTCCACAAGGTCGGTATGAGTCAGAAACCACTGGATGGCACCTAACAAAAACAAGTTGGTGACATTGTTTGTGGCCAGCACGTTGTTCAACCAACAGCATTATCTTTTTCTAAATTATTCCTCCACCTCACTGTCTGCTAAGCAAGAACTTTAAACAATTTTGATGAATTCTAAGTAATCAGGTTATTTTCCTTTTTTGGATAATGCTTTTTATAAATGTTTACTAAATATTTGCCTAACCAAAGGTCTAAATATTTTTCTCTTCTACTTGCTTCGAAATGTTTGTAGTTTTAATTTTACACAGTTAAGTCTACGATCTGTTTAGTGTCAATGTTTATATATGATGTGACTGTTGATATCTCATATGCAAAATTGACTCTGAGAATTACTTTTTAAGCATTGGGAAACATACGGTTGGAATTTTAATCTCTGTTTTACAGATTAAAAAAAAACTGAAGACCAAAACGTGCTGTGGAAAACATATGTATTCCCATGTTCATCACAAAACTGTTCACAATAGCAAGACAATGGAAACAATCAAATGCACATCAGGAGAAGGGTGAATAAAGAAACGTTAGACATGCGCACAATGGAATACTGTACATCACTAAAAAACAAATGATGAAACCACAAAGCACCCAATGGCATCGATGCACCTGGAGAAAATTATGCCAAGGGAAATTAATCAATCACAAAAGGACTGATATTGTATAAGACCACTATTATGAGCGGGGGGTGGGGGGTGGGGGTGGGGCAAAACAAAGACTTTCATACCAAAAGGGAGAGACTTTGGAGGTTACCAAAGAGGAGAAGAACAGGGAGGGACGATGAAGCCATGGACTAGAGGGTGTGGACAGATAGTAAGTTGGGTGAAGGGACAATAGTAATCCACAATAAGGAGACAAGACATCAAAGGATGGGGAAGCTATAGGGGAAGCTGAGAAGTGGCTTAAACGGTTGAATACCAAATAGATCATCTAAAATGCAAAACCCACATCTAATTCACAATGAAAAATTGTTTAAGAATAGTAAATTAACATAGCCATATTGCCTTGTTGGTATATTGATCCACGGTAAGCTGGGTTTAGGAAAATGTTGTTCTAAAAAGACAGTTTTATAAAAAAGAATCAGTTTCTGCTGAATAATTTTTTAAAGTGCTGTGTAACTTGCTCAAGGTGAAATTGAGATAAGATCCTAGGTCTCTTGCTGTTCCACAACAATACTTTTGGAGTTGGGCTCAGGATACAACCACAAGAAAGCAAATATCCCAGTGAGGATCTGAGCAATGGACTTGGCACTGGGGTAACAGACACAGACAGTGGACTAGCCCTGACCTCACTCAGACTGCACTCCCCTGGCCCACTTGGAGCTTTGGAATTTAGCAGAGCCAGAACCTGCGCTGGTGCTCTGCTCAGGTGACATGCAATAAATGCCTTTTGATGATGATGATGATGATGATGATGATGATGATGATGATGAAGACTTGAAAGTATTCAGAGGAGAGCTCTAAAAGTACTTAGAGGATTAGAAATTAAAGCAAAGAAGAAAAGTCAAGGAAGCTAAGATTATTTAACCTAGAAAGGAGAAGCCCAAGATGAAACTTGATCACAGCCTTCAAACAAACAGAAACATGCTTAGTCTTTCTTTTAAAAGCTAAGAAAGGGGAAATAGGTTGGAAGAATCTAAGTAAGAGAGCAAATACCTTTCTCTCTGGGGATGATTGCTACAGACACTTTTAGAAAATGGATAAACTCTTATTAAAGTTTGGAGACAGGGATTTGTCAAGCATCGAAAGCAAACAAACAAACACCCCACTGCCATGGAGATAGAGTCGATGCTGACTCATAACAACTGTGTTTCTGAGCCTGTAAATCTTTTCTGGAGCAGAGAGCCTCATCTTTCTCCCATGCAACGGCTAGTGGGTTTGAACCACCACCAGTCTTGCAGTTAGTAGTCCAACCAAACAGGTGGTCGTTGTTGTTAAGTTCTGTCGAGTTGGTTCCAACTCATAGAGACCGTATGTACCACAGAACGAAACACCACCCCATCCTGCGCCATCCTCACATTTGCTATGTTTGAGCTCATTGTTGTGGCCATTATGGCAATCCACCTTGTTGAGAACCTTCCTCTTTTTCATTGGCACTCCAACCAAGCATAGGCTCTGATTAAAAAAATCAGTATTACTCATAAAATGTCTTTCAAAACTTTTGGATGGCTCCTGAACCTGCCCTTTGCCCTGTAGCATCTTCACAAGACTGTTGCAATGACCAAGACAAATGTGACCTGAGTCCCTGAAGGCTTCGCCCCCATCTCCCTTATCCCTGAAGCCAAGTAGTCTCGTGCCTAAGGTTGTGAGTTGGGTTTAGTATTCCTTAAAGGGTCTGAATTGTTATCCATTCCAAATATATTCCAGTTCTTTGAATTCTATTTTATATCTAGCCTCTGCTGGCACACAGTCAGTGATAAGAAGCTTTATCCTGTCCTACTCAATAAGAGAAGACGTAACAAAATAGACTAGGGGTGTATTAGTCTAGGTACTTTGGAGAAACAAATCCACAGCAACTCACGTATAAGAGAGAGTTTTATGCAAAGAAAATGTGCATCACGAAAACATCCCAACCCAATGCTGCCCAAGCCCACAAGTCCAACATTAACCCATA